>NC_142742.1:5230000-5310000 GCF_051943395.1 Hippocampus bargibanti | reverse complement strand
GTCGGTGCTTTTCCGACACAAATGCAAGGGGAGGGAGTCGGTCGGTTGCGGGGTGGGGGGGGGGAAGGACTTTGGGCCAGTAGACACTCTGGGAAGGGTGGGGTCCGATGTTGAGACGCACACAGAAAATGACCCCCTGCTAAGACTAATGACAAACAATGCGGTCTCACAAACTTCAACGGAACGTACCACTCCCCTGCCAGATCTAAAAGGGGCCGGTGGCACTTGTAGGCGGAAGGGAGGACGACGTTAGTCCTCTCTCTTTCTCCTTAATGCCGTATCCATTCATCGGGTGGCCAGGAAGCCACTTCACTGATGAAAAGTCGTCACATGGGAAGGAGGGGGAGGGGTGAAGTGGGCCGAGGTAAGGAGGTGGAGGGGAGAAGACTGGAAGAAAGGCTTGGAATAGTGAATAGAGCGTGACAGTGAAGGAGGAATAGTCTCGTCAAGCATGTGGTCCTGTCCAATAGCATAAAACCGGCTACTTGCGTGAAGGGGGAAGCAGCACATTAACACTGAATGACGCTTTTGTTCTCCAGCCTACAGATTACTTTGAATCAAGGCGAGTGTCAACAGGAATTCCCATTCCCATTACCCCTCCGCCCCCTTTACCGCAACTGTTGCCATCTGATTGGTGGCACGGCAAGCCTACATGGAACCCGAAGCGCTCAGATAAATGAAGAAGAAACCGAATGTCAGGATTGGGAGCGTGCGCAACACCACCCCCGTGCGTTGCCGCGTCACGCGTGACTCACCGCAACAAATTCGCAAGCGGCGTTTAAACTTCACAGCGAGGCTAGCTGTACATTCACGGCGCGTGCTTAAAATAGATTGCCCCCCTCGTCCAAGCATCGATGACATCCACGCATTGAGAAAATCACTCGATCATACATATACAAATTAACCAGATGCTGATCTTCGATTTCGCATCGGTTTGGGTTTTTATTTTTTTTTTTTTTTTTTTGGGGGGGGGATATTCCGTATTCGCCGCCATTTTTGTTTCAGTAATACTGTAACCACTTATTTAACCCGCCGCCATTTTTGTTACAGCAATACTATAACAAAAATGGTGGCAGGTTTAAAAGTGGACTTTTGAGGGTGAATGGTTGTTTGTGCCCTGTGATTCGATGGCGACACATCCTGATTGTACTTTGTCTATAGCGATAGCTCACCTGTAGCCCTGAGTAGCAAGTTTCCAGTTTCAATTCAATTTTTTCATTTTTTTGACTTCAAGATGGCGCCGCGAGAGTGGCTGCCTATCCAGCAGCTCCTGTATTTTCTTTTTCTCCTTCTTTCTTTCCTTTCCTCTCCTCCTACTTTCATAACTTTGCTGCTGTTAAATGTAAATTTTCTTCACTGCGAGACAAATAAGGGCACATCCAATCCATTCCAATACAATCCATCCAATCCAATTCAAATTTTGTTTTTCTATGTCATGGTTACTCACACAGGCCCATGGAGAAAATTCAAGTAGGCCACAGCTGCATGGGATCAAACACACAACCTCTGCACTATGAGGTTGACCACTGGGCTGCTACAAGCTCGTTATTTGCATTATATTTTTCATTCATACATTTTTATTTGTATACAGTGTTCCCTCGCTATTCCGCGGTTCACTTATCACGGTCTCAGATTTCTTTTCAAGGGGGAAAAAAACGTACACAATAAAAAAAAAATGCTGAATGACTCTGAATGACTTTCCAGCACTGACTCGTGGGTTTTTCTTATATGACTCTACTTCACGCATTTTTGTCTATCGCGGGTGGCCCTGGTCCCCATTAACCAGGAAAAACAAGGGATGACTGTACAGTACACCACTTTTGGGGCATTTCGAAACTCCACTCAAGTATACTGTTGAAAACAATGCTCAGTAGGAAAGGTCGGATTGACTGTGTGTGCACGTGTCCCCGTGAGACTGTCTATGTGTGAGTGTGTGTACTCTGGAATGCACCTGGCCTGATATGCAGGCACAGGAATGCTGAATACCTTCTTCACTCGCCCAGGGAGGCAAGGCTGGAATGTGGCCTAGGCCCCATTCTTCTTCTTCTTCTCTCCAATATGCACGCACACACACACACACACACACACACACACACACACACACACACACACACACACACACACACACACACACACACACACACACACACACACACACACACACAACACACACACACACACAAACGCACACACGGACACGCACGCACACACCTGTGTGTGGGCTTTTTGTGTACAGGTCAAGAGGTGTCTTGCTGTGGCTGTGGCGTGATATGGACGTGGGTGCAAGCGCGAGCTGCTTTGATCGTCGAACTTGAGTCACATAGTATAACTGGATGTTATTCATCTGCATAATGTTTGATGTCCTGCAAAAAAAAATGAAAAAAACCAACAACAACAAAAAACTTTGAACTATCAAGTTACATGACTTCAGGAAAAATCTAGTGAAGCACTGCATTTAGATATCCTTAACCCGAAGATTGTCAGTCCAGCAATTGCAGTGTCTAAAACTTTTGTTGTTGTTGTGTTTTGAAATTAGAACTACTCTGAAATCAACCTGCGTCACATGCTGCAATTTGGCTGCGCCGCGCCACGCGCTATTTTGACATGCGGCAAAGGCAGACACAATTTTAATGGCAACCCCTCCCCCCCACACACACTATTATTTACACAACAGCTACCTTAGAAACAATACAAACAAACACATAAATCTTGACAGGGTCATAAATCGGAGCATGTCGACATCTTTCTCTTTTCCTGCTGCGGTTTGTAAAACACGCTAGCCATGTTCGGCTCGGCCACTGCACCGAGTAAATTACAGAGACAAGAAAGTGGGTTGGGTGTTTCTTTTTTTTTAGGGGGGCAGCTTGGGTGATTTCGCCAGGGTGGTTTAAGAGTCTTTCACTAACCAATACACACATACACGTTTTTTTTCTTCATGCTGGGGACTGTGTGTGCAAAAAATTTGGCCTGTGGGAAGCAATACACACACAGACACGTTTTTCCACATGGTGGGGACAATGGCTACGAAAGATTTGGCCTGTGGGAACCAATACACACACACACACACACACACACACACACACACACACACACACACACACACACACACACACACACACACACACACACACACACACACACACACACACACACACACACACACACACACACACACTTTAGCGACATGGCGGGGACTATGTGTGCGAAAAATTAGCCCCATGGGAACCCAATTTCAAACATGAAAAAAATATATTTAAGAAACTCAAAAATTATGTACTTGGGTCCGATTTTTGTGCTTGTTGGAATGCCCTTTGTCACTCTCGCACGCACACACACACACGCACACACACACACACACACACACACACACACACACACACACACACACACACACACACACACGCACACGCACACGCACACACACACACACACACACACACACACACACACACACACACACACACACACACACACACACACACACACACACACACACACACACACACACACACACACACACACACACACACACACACACACACACACATTCTTGCAAACTTTCCAGGCTTAATTGATTCAAGCAGCCCACTTCCTTTACTGAGAATTGCTTCATCCCGTAACACTTGATGTATTCACTATTGCAGCAGAGTCGTTTTTAAATGAGCTTTAATTGCATACGAGTAGAACAGTTCCACAGTCAAAGACTAGGACAGTACATGTACCTTCGGCAAGATATCAAGCATATCAAACAAATTCTCAAACCGCTTTCCACAAAATTGTGTGATGGTCAACATTTCTTTTTAGTCTGTCTCGTTATCTCTAAGCGTGTCAGAAGACGAGATGGCGATAGCGTCCTCACAGTACCGTCATTCAGCACCAATTTCCTGCATGGCGGTCTTGAGACTCGCACTACCAATTGATTTGGGCCTTGGCCGTTTGATCTCTTGCACAAGTACTGGAAAAGCAGGACGAGCTTCTCGAAAAAATATTACTTGAAAAAGACATCAAAAGACAAACAAAAATGGTTCTGTGCCCCATTCTGGAAGAATGTGAAATGATGGGTGTAGTTTCTGCTTATTGGTAAGATCAATGTTAGAACATTGATGTACCAGTAAAACTGAGATTCATTAATGTCGCGATATGTATAATTTCAATTTGCATAGCACAACTGCAGAGTTGGTCTACATTATATAATAGTAGTGTGTGTGCACGTGTACGTGTGTGTTAATGTGTGTGTTAATGTGTGTGTGGAATCGAAGCACTTCGTGCTTGTGGCCTTGGAGGATCTCGTGTAATTTTGAATGGACAAGGAAGGGTGGTGATCGGTGCAACATGAACTGCTTCTTTGTCAATTCTTTATTTTGGTCTACACTGACACGATGTGGTTGAAGAATTAATCACAGTTAGAGTAAACGCACTAACACCACCTTGTGGTCATTATTGTATTACATTTGACGTGATTCATAAAAGTTTGCGGTTTCTATTACTGTATCAATCAACAGCAGCAACAACAATAACAAAGAAAAAAATCATAATAGTCATCGATTTTTAAAAATATTTTATCCCGGCGAGGCTCAAATCAGAAAAATGTCTATAAATTGTTCATAAGTAAATTAGTATTTTTTAGGTATATCTTTTGTACATATAATTATTGTCAACTGTCCAATAAAAAGCGAATTTCATCTTTTCCTTGTCAGGAGTCAATTATTGACCCGTAATCTACAGGTAATATCGCGGAAAAAGTTCATTCATTTCAGTTATTCAACTTTAAAGGTGAAATGAATATATTATTTATACTCACAACATGCATTGCAAGATATTTCAAGCTTTTATTTGGTAGAAGTTGGATTATAATGGCTTACAGCGTATGAAAACTGCAAAATTAGAGTCTCACAAAAGTTAGAATATCACACGAAATAAATTATAAGTAATTATAAATACCTTGTATGCTGGGTCCGAGAGGACAGTAATTTCATCTGTGCTGTATGTCATGCATATTAGCATATTTGACAATAAAGCTGACTTTGACTTTTGACTTCGATAAACAGAAAAACGAGTTGACAGTAAATAAATGAAATATCAGCCATCAGAAAAGTATAATCCTTTTGTTTACTCACTACTTGGTCGGGCCCCCATTTGTTATGTTATGAGTCGAAATAATATATTCATTTCACCTTTTGAGATTAATTACTTAAATGAATAAACCTTTTCGCGATATTCTAAACTTCTGAGTATTACCTGTAATCAATGTTAGAATATGAACTAATATATCGTCAGATACCATATGAAACAAAACGATTTATTCGCCCTCCATAAATGTTAAAACAGCACCATCTATTGGTCTTTTTCGGTAAATCAAGTTGAGCAAAACTGCAGCTGAGGGCGATTTCAAGACGTTTACTCGAACTTTGGGAAGAAAATAACAAATAGCACGATTGTTCTGCTGTCCAAAGTTTCACACGTAAGGACAACGTTTGAAGAACACATTTTTAACCTAATTTTCGCCATATCTAAAGGAGTTTTTAAGGACCCGGCAGGGAAATCCTTTCACGAGGTAAGTTAAAACAGCCGTGTTCGTTGTTGATGTTTCGTCAATTAATCAAATTCACGATTCTCGGAACCAAATTGTTGTCAAAACTGGCTTTCACTACGGTTGCAGCTGCAGTTGTTTAGAAATAAAAACGTGTATTTTATTATATTATATTGTATTACATCATTTATATCCCATTCCCATATTTACTCAAGAGTCAACAATGTGGTTTCTTTTCGGTGAGGCTGGCCATTTTTGTACAACGAAACAATTTGGAATTATTTAATAAGAATTCATGGACAAAATACAAATCACATTAATCTTTGATTACGATCATGTTAGGCAAGCAGAGAAGGCATTGCAGGCCCCGATGGCCCAACACTGGATTTTTAAATTATGTCAAAGGCAGTGCCTCGATTTGGCAATATAACCGAGGAGCTGATCATTAGTTGTTGTTTTTTGCCCTCAAGTGTAAAAATAAGATCATTACCAGAACATGTATTCCACCGCCCACCCTTACATTTTTCTGACGTTGTCAACAAGCGATTCTGGATTTCCAGTATCCACCCAGTGATGTAGGGTTGTATGACACATAGGCTTAAGTGACAAAATGGCTGCAAATATGGAAATGAGCTGAGTTTATCATTGATAAACAGATGTTTAAAGATGTTGAGAAAACTTTGTTGTACCCCACCCAAAACATGACACTCGTCTCCTCCGGGCTTGCCCAAGTCACCTCTGCTTTGATCAGTGATCATCCTGTCATCATGGAGGGATCAGCGTCATTTGTAACACACCCCTGAAATGACAAATGACGCTGGAAAAATAAACAACCGTCTTTCCCAGATATTTATATCTGTAAATGCTAAAATGTCACTCCGTTGTCATCATCAGAAACACCATAGGTTAGAAGTATCTTGGCTAAACATCAACATTTGGCATCCTTATAATTCCCCCCCAAAGTTTTTTTTGTCTTGAAAAGTATCCAAAACCAAAAAAATATTTTGCCAATTGATTGTCACACCCACAGATTGTTTTGTTTATATTCAAATGCTGGACTGACAATCTTCGGGTTAAGGATATCTATCTTCAAACTATCAAAGTAGGAGTATTATTGGAAATGATACCAGTTGTCCACTAGAGGGAGCCGTTGATATCTATCTGACGTAATTATAGTACAGTGGGGCCACGGTTTACGAACACCTTGCCTTTCGAAATCTTTGGTTTACGAACGTTAAATTTATGAAAATTAAACCTTGGCATAAGCACTACTTTTCGGGATACACATGGAGTGATGCCCCTCCACGGCTGGCGGAGTAATCTTCGGCGGGAGAACACCAAAGCACACTCTAGGTGGAAGTAACAAAGTAAAATAAAAATAATAACAAATAATATGACGACACAAAGACACAGACCCTCTTGTAGGTACCTACCTACCTATTTACCTACCTATGTACCTACCTACCTAGCCAGATAGCTACATACCTAGCTTGCTAGTTACCTACCAAGCTTGCTAGATCGCTACCTACCTATTTACCTTCCTAGTTAGATACCTACCTACCTACCTAGCTATCTACCGAGCTAGTTACCTACCTATCCACCTACCTAGCTAGCTAGCTACCTACCCAGCTAGATAGCTACCTAGCTAGCTACCTACCTACCTACACCTACCTTATCTCTCTCTATCTCACTCTATCTCTCGCTATCTCTCTATAATGATAACATTAAGATGCAGTGTTGGTCATCGCTAAATAAACTCGGTTACATTTGCGCCGCTGTAAGCATGCCACACTGCTGTCGTGCACGGCAACAAAGACAAAAGATCCCCCAAAAAGCGATTGCATCGTCCCACACGAAAGGCAAAGAAAAGGAGCGGGAGAAAAGGGAAGGGGTGGGGATCGGGGTGGTAAAAAAATGCGCCACATGAAACAAAAAAGATCATCCTGTGATAAACACATAGCTACACGTCCCACCGGACCCCGTTGTCGGCGGGCTAAATCGCTAGCGCGTCTGCGCCGCGCCACTACAAGGCGAGCAGCCACGCGGAAACTCATGTTTTGTCCCTAGGTTGTACGATTGAGAGCGTCACTTTGCATTCTCCCGACGCTCTCCCTCGTTGTACTCCGCAGCGGCCCTCGCGCGAGACGTGAATAATCACAGCGAGCGTGGAGTGCGCCGGAACAAAGACTGGGGATGTGTAAAGCATCAGATACATAGGGGCCCTTTATATTGTAACCCTTTCAGGTAGTCTTATGGGTGTTTTGGTTTTAAGTTTGATTTGACACACAAGCACAGACACAAAGGAAAGTGTCTCAGTGCAGTACTTCAAACAAGGCGACTCCCCCCCTCCACAGACCGCATTTCAGTGAAGCATACGGCGAGAAAGACAAGGAGCTGTTGTGGCTTCTCATTAAAAAAAAACCAGCCGTCTCCTCCATCATGGTCGACACCCCTTAGAGCCCAAAAGATGTGCTGTCGAGTGATTGGAAATGTCAAATAAAGTAAGACAGTCTCGAAACCTCTACCAGCACCCTTAAAGGACAACCAACACCATTTTTTTGTTTCCTAACTGACATCAGAAAAAACGTTTTATCGCATCTAAAATATCCAAAACACGCAGGCTGATATTTTTAGTCAGATGCAAAACACCAATAAAAATGACTTAAAGTGTCCCAAAACTACTTCAAAATGACCTCGGAGATGCCCAGTTTCAAAGGTCCCGCCCCCTTGTTTGTGACGTCACGCCAGGACGTCTTGCCTTGCTCTAGAATCAAAACAATGGCTTCAGATTCGGAGAAGATGCTTTCTTGTTATTCATCCAGTTATGAATATGATTCAAATAGTTCTGAAGAAGAAAGCATACATGTTTGCAATCGATTAAAGAAGTCCTCCCGTATCATTTTGAGGCGTCTGGACTCCAATGTAGCTTCCCAGAAAATGCACAAGATGGCGCCCAAGCTCCGTTGGAAATGAGCTGATTTGTCTGCTGGGAATTTGTGTCAACTAGTATCAAATAATAGTCTTGGTGCAACACACAACGATTCACCATCGCGTTATTTATGTGTTTTCCTTCGCTATCAACACGGATCAACACGAAGTTTTCAGACAAAACAAAGTACCCAAAATGCATTGTGTGTCGCTTTCTCGGTCAGTGACGATACCTACCGTGACATCATGGTAGGTATCGTCACCGACTCCAAAATAAGACTTCCTGAATATTCAGCGAGTCTTAAAACGTAAAATATAGCTACGAATATCTTTGTAAAATACGCTCAGTAGAAGTCATTTGAAGTGATTTTACAAATTATGGACACAACTTGTCTGGAGGCGTCAGTTGTCCTTTAACTCATTCACTACCATTCACGAATTTATTCGGGAATTGAAAATATGACGTAGAGCGCCCTTCCCGAATTTGTCCGATAAAGTGCTGGCCATGGCCTCTAGTCATGTTTTTTATTTTCCACAAGGTTTCAAGATGGGCAGCGAAGGGGCTTGTCGAGTGTTCAATGGCTCGTCATTCCATGGAGTGGGACCAACAATGGAAAATCATATAAGGTAAAACAAAAATAAAAATAAATAAAATATCATAAAACATCATAATGACAATACAGTATTTAAAAAATACTGTAGCTGTTCATGTCTTTTTCGAAAAAAAAAATGGTTTATATTCCGTGACTGTAAAGCGTCCTTGAGAGTTTGAAAGGCACTAATTATTATGATTATAAATCAAATGTATTATTATTACAGTAAAGTCTCGTTATATCGATATTCAAGGGAGTCCGAAAAAATATCGATATAACCGGGACTATCGATATATCCGACCCTGTTTGCATGTAATTTTCTCCGTGCGTGCATAGAAATAGTATCAATATAACCGGGACTATCGATATATCCGATATCGATATAACAAGACTTTACTGTATTATTATTATTATTATTGTTATTATTATCAGGGCCGCATGAGGGTTGACTATTGCAACATATGTCTGTAATATTTAACGTGTATCTAAGATATAAAATTATCAAATTAAAGAAATATATGAGGTTACTTTGTGAGCTCAGCGTTTTTTTTAGGACGCTTTTGGGGTCACAAATTTGATTACCACATTTCCATCTAAAAAGTGTACAAAGGAATGGACCACCATGCATTACCTAGCACTGCCACTGGATGGCAGCATTAGGCTGTGCTAGCTCTTTCCAACCCTGTCATGACGAGGCCTCGTGGAGGCCTCCTCGCTCAAACATGGCTCATAACTGTCAACACTAATCCAAGCCAAGGCCAGCGGGCCTAGCATGTAACAAACAAAGACACCGTGAAAGTCCACACTGTCTGTCAAATCAATCAACTTTACCGTAGCGACCACAAACTCACATGTTCACACTTTGCTTCGAAACTACCTGAAAGTTTGACTTGGCTTGGAAGACCGGAGAAATGAAATCTCAGTCTGTTTTTATTCATTCGGAAAGAGTTTTTGATTGAATTTAAAGCATCTTCAATCGTGCTTTTAAATCCTTTGACCGCCTGTTGAGGTTTCCTGTTCGTGACACGTAAGACCACCGAGGAAAAGTGTAAATTAGCTGCCCACTGGCTCGCTGCCATATGCTTGTCACTTGTGATCAAAAGGTAGTGTGCGATTCATATGTATGCGCCGGTGTGTGTGTGTGCATATTTAGCATTACAGTAAACCCTCGTTTATCCCTCATTTATCCTCTTTTGAATATTTGAATCATATTCATAACTGGATGAGTAACAAGAAAGCATAATCTCAGAATCTGAACTCTCTGAATCCATTGTTTTGATTCTGGAGCCAGGCAGTGTGTGACCAATAGTGACATCGCGAACAAGGGGGCGGGACTTTCTGAATCTGCCCAGTTCCAAACTCATTTTGTGGCAGTTTTCGGACACTTTAAGTCATTTTATTGGTGTTTTGCAGTTCACAAAAAAATATCAACCTGCATGTTTTGGGTATTTTAGATGCTATAAAAGTTTTTGTGATGTCAGTTAGTAAACAGAAAAACGTTTTATAGCATCTAAAAGAAAATGCACAAGATGGCCACTGAGCTGTTGTGAGGAATGAATCAGCCCGTTCCCACAGGCTGATAAATTCCTCACATGGAGCTTGGACGCCCTCTTCTGGCACAACACGAGGTTTTCAGATCAAACAAGTATTGACGTGATGGAAGGACTGCTACAATGTGTCCTTTTTTTCGGTCAGGGGCGTTCCTTCAGTGACGTCACGTCAGGCATCGTCACCAACTCAAAAACAAGACTTCCGGAATATTCAGCACGAGTCTTAAAACGTAAAAGATAGCTATATGCAGTGGACTCTTTGTAAAATACGCTCAGTAGAAGTAATTTGAAGCCATTTTACGAATTATGGACACAACTCGTCCGGAGACGTCGGTTGTCCTTTAAATGAAATGTATTATTATTTCTCCATTCTCCCGACAAAGACTACCCTAGTCCCTCTAACCTCTTCCATCACCCCATTCCCCCTCAAACATGTCCGCCAGAGCAGGTGTATAGGAGATAACTGGCCTTTGCGCTTTTGTTTTCTACCGGACGCCATCATTAATCATTCGGCCACACTTGAACGTGTAATAATAAGGACCGGCTGCCCACGCCATCCCAAATTCGGAAGCGAGCGGTCATAGGCAAGACACTACTCCCCTTGTCCCCAGACTGTCTCATCATTTAGGTATTTATCCATCTCGGGGCTTGTCTGCCGAGTGTCTCTTCACCTCTCCCGAGAGGCCCGAGATTGTTTGGGGTGGGAGGATCAGATTTGTTGCTCCGGCTGTTTTTTTTTGCCTTTGATTCTGTGCCTATAAGTTAGGGATTAGAAGCAAATTTCCCACAGGGCAGCGGTGGATTTGCTGGTGTTTAAGTGTTTAACCTGACTTAGTCCTGTGAGGCAACAGGGGGGGGGGGGAAGTGGGGCTTTTCGAGAAAGGATGTGGTCAGCGGGTCCCAGGAGAGACCCGGGTGGACGAAGGTGAAGTCAGGCCTGCCGTTGACAATAAAGGAGAGCTGATCAAAAAAAAAACACTGGCGATAAAGTAAAGTACAATAGCCAGTCGTCTCGTCGAAAGCGTTCTCCATCATATTTTCAATTCCTAAATAAATTCGTGACTGGCAGTGAATGAGTTAAAAAATCTGACAGACGGAAGCTGAATGTTTCTGTGTCCAGGGTCGTGTCTGAAGACAAGACACTTTGAGTTGTTTATACTCTGTCAAATGGGCCTCGACCAGCAGGAGGATCCAAGTTCTGTCAAACATAATCCAGATGGATTACGTTGATCTGAAGGCAATTTCAGGGCCTTGGGCGTGAAGGTGTGCGCTTATGGGACCTTCCGATCTGCAAACAAGGACTAAATCCAACACTGGTCTTGTGTTGAACAACACCGGAGAGTGCTTTTTTTTAAAATACATTTGGCTAGCTAGCATACTAGCATAGAAACCAGATGGTTCAATGCCATTTCCAGAATATTTTGTACTCATCGCATTAAGTTGGGTTGGATTGGATTAGCCTTTATTAGTCTCGCAGTGGAGACATTTACGTTTTACAGCAGAAAAGTGATGACAGTAAAAGGAAAGGAAGAAATAAAAAAACAAAATACAGGAGCTGCTGTGAAGGCAACTACTCTCGCGGCGCTATCTTGAAGTAAAAAAAAAATCAGAACAAAAAAAACTAAATAACAAATGTCATTCAGTTTTAAGCACTTTCTGAACCCTCTTTGCTGTATGAAGCAGTTCTAGATGAAAGAGGAGAGTATCAAAGCGTCCTTTTCACCAGTGGATCAGGGACATTATGGTAAAATGTGCACGTCTGCTAAATGTTAAAAGCAAATATGAACCTGTAGCATCCATTGACAAAAAGAGACTGTCTCACAATAAAGAAAATTAACTCTTTGCTTGTCATAAATCCGCTTCAATTCCAAGCCGCGACACTTCCACATACGCATCCGCGTATGTAGTCATAAACACTTTTTTTCTGGCCAATATAGCACTTCAGTGGTTGCAAATGATCTTCATTTTGCAACTTTTGACTCTTGATAACTTGTATATCACCGTGACACGCAGACAGTAAAGTATCCCGTGCCTCTTTTGAAGCCGTTGAAAATATACGGCAAAAGCGTATTGATCTTTAATTAAAGAAGCTCTTAACCTTGGCTCGGCGGCGGGCCCTTAGGCCAGCAGGTTAATTAATGCACTAATAGTCATAATATTTGTGCCGTGCACTGGGAGGTACATAAAAGATTATCTATTGTATGAGCAGTTTATCAGCCCGATGATGCCGCAGCCGCGTGCTGCGCGTATATCACTATTATGACCTGAAAAAATCCGCCATACGGTCAAAAGCAAAAGCAGGTGTAATACCCCCCCCCCCCTCCCCAACCCCCGCGCCTTGGTTCATGAGCAGTTTAGCAAAGCCACCCCTCCTCACCCCCCTGTTTTACCTCCTGGGATCCCCCACACCCCCTCTCACATCGTAACCGGGCCCACTTTGATGGGCCCCTTTTTTTTTTTAAGGCGCTAACGCTTTGCTACCTTGACAACGCGGCGCCCGCCGTAAACCCTCAAAAAGATCCACTCCTTCTCCAGGGAGGGGGGGGTCTCATCCCTCGATTTAAACCACATACCGCTGACCTTTTATGTTGCGGAACCCCTCGAACCAGGAAGGGAGGGGGGGGGGGGGGGTTCGTGACAGGTCCGACACTGTGATATCAGCCTTTATAGCTTTATTGATTTGCTCTCAGGATGCAACTATTAACATTGAGCCGCCTGTCCCGGTGTTCTCCACAGGTACGCACACTTTCTCGCACCCCCAAAACCCCCCCTTTTGGGTCTTGTGGATTCATGTGGGGGGGGGGGGGGGGGGACAACGGGGGTGGGCGCATGCTTTTATAATTAAGGTCAGCTGGGATGCATTACGGCATTTGGAGGTGTTAAAACAGGCCCTCCTTAGAGAATATGTTGGCATTGCCCGCACTCGTAAATTAGCCATAGTCCCTGATGATGTAAGAAAGAGGAGATGCTGGAGGGATTGGGGGTTTGGGAGGGAGTTAGGGTAGAAAGGGGGTGTGAGGGTTGATGTATTAGCTGGAAGAGAAAGAATAGAAGCAATAAGATGTGTGTGTGTGTGTGTGTGTGTGTGTGTGTGTATATGTTTTAAAGGACAACCGACATCACTTTTTTGTTTTTTAACTGACGTCAGAAAAACGTTTTATAGCATCTAAAATACCCAAAACACGCAGTCTGATAATTTTAGTTAAATGCAAAACACCAATAAAAATGACTTAAAGTGTCCAAAATCTGCGAAAAATTGAGCTGCAATTGGGCATTCTCAGAAAGTCCCGCCCCCAGTTCGTGACGTCACGCCAAGACGTCTTGCATTGCTGGAGAATCAAAACAATGGCTTCAGATTCAGAGAATATGCTTTCTTGTTACACATCCAGTTATGAATATGATTCAAATAGTTCTGAAGAGGAAAGCATACATGTTTGCAATCGATTAAAGAATTTATTTGTGCCATTTTGAGGCAACATTGGGGGAAAATCTCTCACCCAAAAAAAGAGGCACAAAATGGCGACCTCCTGTGGCCACCTCCGTTTCCACAGGCTGATAAATTCCTTATATGGCGCTTGGACGCCCTCTTCTGGCTTTCTGGCGGCTTTTGGGTGCAACACGAGTTCCCCAGACCAAACAAGTACAGCAAAATACATTGACGTGATGGAAGGACCGCTAGAATGTGTCTTTTTTACGGTCAGGGGCGGTCCTTTAGTGACGTCACGTACGGACTTGTCACCAACTCAAAAACAAGACTTCCGGAATATTCAGCGTGAGTCTTAAAACGTAAAATATAGGTATATGCGGTGGAATTTTTGTAAAATATCCTCAGTAGAACTCATTTGAAGACATTTTACAAATTATGGACACAACTTGTCCGGAGACGTCGGTTGTACTTTAAGAGTTAACTTGAATTACTGACTGTGTGTCGAATCGACCATATAAATAAAGTTCAATAAAATAATAACTTTTTTTTTTCTGGGTAGTTTAAGCATGTTTTTAAAATTTCTCATTTGATTTTTTAAAATGACGTTTTTAAACTCACTCACTGCCAGACGATGTGCAAAAATGTGTCCACTCCAGTGCCAGGGTTTTTGTCATTTTCACTCAAATTCCAGGACCCACAGAGTTAACTTGGATTACTGACAGTGTTGTCAAATCGACCATATAAATAAAATATGTTTTTCTGGGTAGTTTAAGGATGTTTTTAAAATTTCTCCTTTGATTTTCTAAAATGAATGAAGTTTTTAACTCATTTACCGCCAGCCGATGTGCAAAAATGTGTCCACTCCAGTGCCAGGGTTTTTGTCATTGTTACTCAAATTCCAGCACCCACAGAATATTGAGTTATTTCCATCTGGACATTGGACATATGGTTCCACTTCACGTTCATTTGCTGCGAAGCCTATTCTTCCCTCTTCTTCTACTTTTATTCTTAATAACGCGGCTCTAATTGGCCCGATATTGTGCCGTTCATTTCCATAAAGGGCCCGGGAGATTGTCACCTCGGCGCGGGAGGGAAAAGGTGCTGCATTTGGAGTCGTACACGTCGAGGTGGTCGTTAATCAAACGCACTTTCTGCAAAAGGGCAGAGGTCAAGGAGGAGGGGCCAATGTCGCACTGTAACGGTCGAAGTGTAAATTGGGTAGTTGGGGCTTTTGGGGGGGGGGGGGGGGGGGGGGGGGATCACGGTGTGGAAGAAATGCAGGAAAAACCTGAGACCTTGACCGATGAGTGGAGAAAAGGACCGAGTGTCGCTTTCTGTCCCCACCGTCACTATTCTAAAATGGAGGAAAGTAATTAGCGTGAACGACTTCTCGTTTGGTCTTTGACAAAGCCAGATGCTCTCTTATTGTCTATTTTGCATGTTTGGTTTGATGGTCGCGAATATTATTTATGTATTTATGTATGTATTTATTTATGTATTTATTTATGTACAAATTCATGTATGTACAGTACCTATCAATTAATTAATGTATGTATTTATTTGTGTATTGGTGTATTTATGTATTAATTGATTTATCTAGTTGTTTATTTGTTTATTTATTTATTTAATTTATATATTTACCTATTTATTTATGTACCTATTTGTGTACCTATTTATTTGTGTATTCATGTATTTATTTATGTATTTATTTATGTACCAATTTATTGATGACCCTATCATTTAATTCATTAATGTATTCATTTATTTATGTATCTATTCATGTCCCTATTTTTTATTTATGTATTATTTATGTATTTATTTTGTACTGTTTCACAAGTGTATTATTCATTCATTTATTTGAATAATAATAATAATAATAATAATAATATTAATAATAATAATAATTTGAATGTTGCTGTGCCGATTACCATTTTGTGTTTACTGAGCGAGTTGCTTGCTCTGTAGCCACAAAGGGACATATGTCTTGTTGTGCTGGTCCCAAGCCCGAATAAATACAGAGGGTTGTGTCAAGAAGGGTATCCGACGTAAAAGCTTGGCCAAAACAAACATGCGGATCAAACCTCTGAAGATCGAGGACACTGATTGGCTGTGGCGACCCCTTGAAGGAAAAAGCCGAAAGGAAAATAATAATAATAATAATAATAATAATAATAATACATTTTTATTAATGAGCGCCTTTCAAAGCTCCCAAGGACACTTTCCAATCACAAAACAAGCACAATAAAACCACAGATAAAATTATAAATCCTAAAAGACTAGATAAAATTATAATTCGACAGATTTAGGCCTGGTCACAATTACAACTGTAACAATTTCAAACCAAGTCGGCAGACATTTTCTGTGTTTTCATGATTTTTTTTTTTACCGCTGAGGTATATGAGGTAAAAGTTTGATGCTGGCTGTTTTTGTTTACAGTCTGGTGCGAGAGGACTGCATTTTCCCACTTTTCTTTGGTCTAAGGAATGCGAAAATGAGGAATTTAGCATCTGCATAAGGTCTTTTCAGATCGGCCTCTTAGCCTGATACGCTGTCTTAATTTCCTCCTTTTCTCTGGAAACTGCAGCGAGCATTAAAAACGGACAAGGGGGAGGGGTCCTTACTGCGCCCAAATACATTGTGGAAGTTGCAAAAGGGCAGAGTCTCTAGGAAATCTACTCTTTCTTTTTGTTTGGAGGGGGTGGTGGTGTCACAGCAGAGATAAGGAGATTGGCACCACAAAGAGCCCAAAATAGCACCGGCTGCTACGCGTTGTCACACGAAATTTGGGCCGAGACATTGACTTTTGTTCTGAAAAGTACTGGTCTCTGAAAGGGAGACGGGAGGTGTAAAAATTGGGAGTTCTTCACTTCGTCTACTGAGTTGTGATGCAATAGATAAGCCCGAGGGTGCCCCCCCTCCAAAAAAACGTTTTCAGTTCCCCAGAATTAGACATGTTTCCTCTCGGGGACCCAAAATACGCTAAACTGCCATAACATGTTGACAACCTGCACTAAAAATGTACAAACATACCTTGGCTACTAAAAAAACAAAAAAAGTGGACGAAAGCTTAACTTCAAGAGCTGAATTACAATGATACTTCAGTTTACGAACACTTTAGCTTACGAAAGTTTCACCTTACGAACATTGAATTCTCGAAAATATAATCTTGGCATACGAACTAGTTTTCGGCAAACGAACGAAACCACACCTTGGTGGCTGGCGGACTAGTTTTCCACTCCCCCTTTGAGTGCAGATGTGGTTTGTTATCGAGTGGAGTACTTTTACTATTATGGGACCGAAAAAGACCCCACCACAGGCTAGTATTCAGCCGAAGAGAACACAAAACAAAATTACGCTTGAGCAAAAGGAGATCATTGAGAAACACGAACGAGGTGTGCGTTTGTGTGACTTAGCGTCCCAGTACCAGTATGCTAAGTTGACCATTGCTACGTGTGGCTAAAGGTGTTTCTGTGCTGTCTAAGCAACGGTCTCAGGCAATAGAAGAAGTTGAAAAACTTCTGTTGATTTGGACGAAGGAAAAGCCGCTAGCAGGGGGACATTGTGAGTGAGGGTATTATCGCCGAGAAAGCATGGCAACTTCACTCGGATATCAAGAGGCAACTACATCAACGACCATCACAAAGGTAAATAAAACAACTTTATTATACAGTACAGTTTACTTCTTTAATTAAAATAGAATAGCACATTTATTATACACAAAATAAGGTATATTTTGTGTCATTTTACGCTTATTTAGTAGAAAATTATGTTTTATGGGGACCTGGGAACAGATTATTCTCATTTTTAATGGTTTCTTATGGGAAATAAATGTTTGGCAGACGAACTTTTCGCCTTACATACATTTTCTGGGAACCAATTAAATTCGTAAGCTGAGGTATCATCACTGTATTTGATTTTGCGCAATCACTTACTGGAATGACATCAAGTCTAATCAACAAAATTTTTGCCTTTTCAGGATTATGCCCAACTGCAAGAATCTAAACAAGGGTGCGGAAAATCCGACTGGACCCTCCGCATCCTGCTCACCCCCTTTTCCACCGACTCCCCTCAGGCAGGTGCGACCGATCAATGGTGCCTCTTTGCATTTTTTTTTGATGATGATACTAGTGCAGCGTGTTCTACCGGAGGCAAATTGCTTTTGTGTTCTACATACTTGACAAAAAAGATGATTCTGATTCTGAACTTTTCTCTCTCTCGTTCCCACAAATCCAGTGAACCCATTTCCGATAACAACATTTTATGCCAGGGTTACCCCCTGAGCCACATAATAGGATTATGAATAATTGTAGCAACCCCCCCCCCCTCCCTCAAAAAAAAAAAAAAAAAAAAAACAATCACATGGACAGATTTAAGCGTTTGCTAATAATGTCTCCATAGCTGATAGATCAAAGCAAGGTTCAGCCACCGCAGCGCCAGGCGAGTCATTTGACCCCCTCGGTCAGGATTTTTTTTTGAATGAAAGAGTTAATCTTCTGCAAAGTGACCATTCAAGAGCAAGCGGTGTGACCGTTTGAGAATTGTCGTCTCTCGAGTGTACTTTGCTAATAGCAAGGAAAGGTGACTCCGTTTTTGGAACTCTACCATTCGTTCATGAAAAATGGATATAGAACCCATGCTTATTGTATTGTATCTATGGATGAACCGAGCCCGATTTTCTTCATTCCAAATGAAATTCTGCAAATTATTAGTCTGTCAAGATTCTTTAATGTTATTTCCTTGGTCTGATTATTTATCTCTGGTGCCATTAAAAAAAAACATTGCCATCCTTTCATTACTTTTCCCCTGTTGCGCTGATTCCAAATGTGTTTTTTCGTATTGAAATCATTAACCAATCACATTTCAGCCATCATTTGTTACCATGGTCAGAAATCTACCAGGGCGCCTTCACAATCATTTCTGCAGGCCCTTTTACATCAAATGTGTCAATCAAACTGTGGCTTTAACCAATCAGATTTGGAGCTGGCAACCCAAAAGGGGTAGCAACGACTTCTTGAAGGCATTGGTTAACGTCAGTTTTCGCAGATTGTCTAGTGACGAGCTAAAAAGTGCTCAAGCCGCTAGTAATAATAATGATAATAATAATAATAATAATAATAATACATTTAATTGATAAGCGCCTTTCAAAACTCTTAAGGTCACGTTACAGTCACAGGATCACTTTTTCTGTGGGTGAACGCGGCAGCCACACGCGCCAGCGTTCACTCAACCCGGAAGTAAATATATAGTAAGCCAGCTAGCCTGCCAGTAGATAGCTACCTAGACACACACAGATAGCTTTCTTTCTATTGGTTATATGGCTATCTGGCCAGCTAGTAGGTAGCTAATAGATAGCCAACAGATAGCTAGCCAGATAGCTAACAGAATGCTAAATAGAGAGAAAGCTAGCTAGCCAGCTATTATATAGCTAATAGATAGCCAATAGAATGCTAAATAGAGAGAAAGCTAGCTAGTCAGCTAGTAGATAGCTAATAGCCCACATATTGCTACCTAGATAGCTAGCCACCCAGATAGCCATATAACCAATAGAAAGCTAAACAGAAGAAAAGCTAGCTAGCCAGCTAGTAGATAGCTAATAGATAGCCAACAGATAGCTAGCCAGATTGCTATCCCCCTATATAGGGCCAGAGCTACCAGCACAACCGTCGTTCGCCGACGAAGCCCTTCGGATGAGGAGCAAAACGTCCGACACCCCTAAACAAGCACAGATGACGGTCAAAGAAACCTTTTCATCGATGGATCACCCCTCTACGACTTGAGAGAGCTAGTGACAAGAGCACACTGTATTCGTAGCGAGCTACAGAAGCAAATATATTGTGTTGATTTAATAGCAGTTTTGTCAACCCAAAATGGCTGAAGGAGATTTCTTGTTAAGACGGTCTTCATTAAAATGGACATCATTAAGAAAGGTCGGTCAGTTATTTCCTGGCTAATGCTACCCTCTAATGGACTTGTAGTAAATCACACCACACATTTTTCAGTCTGCATTGATTCAGACATAGCACTACTGAAGGCCTAGCGATGAAATCTACACCCCGCCACTAACAAATAAGCATGGCGGAGGTTTTGTATGCAGGTAAATTAGCGCAAAGCCATATGCTTTACAATTAGCACAAGTAGCTAAATTTTATTTAGCCTGGGTTGTTTAGGCTAAACTGAGTCGTGAAGCACCTCTTATGCTTACTGTAAGCATGCATGGCCTCTTGTGAGTCATTAAAGCATGAATGCGTTGAATACAGCCCGAGAGAGAGAGAGAGAGAAAGCAAAAAAATGAGAAACACATTTATAAATACATATAAGCCCTGGCTGGAGAAGTGGCTGTGTGAATCTCATCAAGTCGGCTAGCAAAATGGTCCCCCTTTGTAATTAAGAACAAATGAAAATTGCTTATCGCTTACCGAGTTACTTTGCCTCGCCGTTTGGCCGCTTTCAGAGGGATTAATCAGTGTGCTATTGACATTACATTGTTCCACAATTATCATTCATACGCTGTATGGTAATTGGGCATATTTCATTAAGGAATTATGGCGCCCACGTAACACGTGGCGAAGCGGAGATAGGCGAAAACAAACATTAATCATTTTGCTGGAAGTCACGGAAAAATAATTCAGGTGCTGATGTAACAGAAAAGTGGGAACTGATAAATGGCTTACTTTGCGTGCCTCTGAAGTGATATTTTCAAAGAAAAATAGGTAGAGGGTTTTGGATAGGATTGGATTTACCTTTATTAGTCTCCCTGTGGAGAAATGTACATTTCAAAGCAGCAAAGTTATGAAAGGAAAGAAAGAAGTAGAATCCACTCTTGCGGCGCCATATTGAAGTCAAAAGAAATAAAAAAATAACAAATAATATGACAACACAGGTCATTCGATCTTAGCAACTTGCTATACCCTCTCTATCCATTTGCTATCTATATGCCATCTATCAGCTATGTGGCTGCCGATATAGCTATGTAGCTGTCTATTTATTAGCTATATGGCTATCTAGCTAGTTAGCTAACTGTCTACCTGGCTATCTATTAGCTATCTTTTAGCTAGCTAGCTAACCTTCTATATATTTGAGTTACTTCTGGGTTGAGTGAACGCTGGCTGCCGCTGCTCACCCGCAGAAAAGCTGATCCTGTAACTGTAGAGTCGCTGACGCGTATGTGGAACTGTCGCAGCTTGGAATTGAAGTGGATTTATGTGGGACAGGAGATGCGAGACAATCTCTTTTCGTCAATGGATGCTACAGCTTCGTATTTGCTTTCAACATTTAGCTTGTAGTAGACGTGCACATTCCACCATGACGTCTCTGATCCACTGCTGAAAAGGACACTTTGATTCTCTCCTCTTTCATCTAGCCTTGCACACTGGGTCCGAGAGGACAGTAATTTCATCTGTGCTGTATGTCATGCATATTAGCATATTTGACAATAAAGCTGACATTAGCGTGCAAGGCACTTATAATGACTTTGACAAACATAATAAACACGAAAACGCCAATTTGACGGGAGACAGAAAAGCCGCTGCATGTTCACGCGGCGCCATCTTGAGGAAAAAACTAAAATAACAAATAATATGACTAGACAAAGACACACAGTCTTTCATTCTTCAGCACTTGCTGTACCCTCTTTGTGACACGAAGCAGTTCTAGATGAAAGAGGAGAGGATCAAAGCAGCCTTTTCACCAGTGGATCACAAACGTCACGGTGGAATGTGCACGTCTGCTACAAGCTAAATGTTGAAAAGCAAACACTAAGCTGTCGCTACCATTGACAGAAATAGATGATCTCACATCTCCTGTCCCACGTAAATCCGCTTCAATTCCAAGCCGCGACAGTTTCACATCCGCATCGGCGCTCTTTTCTTCTCATCAAGCCATGCACCCATGCAGCCAGAGGCTGTCCAACAGCACCGACCTTTTGCTCTATTCTTCAAATCTGATTTGGCCATCGGTCCACCGAAAAGCATAGAATGTTGACACCAAACAAATGAAACCAATTAAAACCACTTTGCACTGTTTACAGTCCAAACTTAAATGACCGCCCTCCCTTCCCTCCTTTTCTTTTTCCAATATGCTCACAACCGCACACCTGAAAACACCAAGTCATTGTCCCGTAAGCCCCGGCGGGCTCTTGCTTGATAAAGGAAGAGTTTGCCTAATGCTTCCATAAACACGTTAGGCAAAGTCCAGCAGGTTGTAATTGCCTCTAATATATTTACGGAGGATCGATTTCCCTCGCCCCCTCCTGTCCACCCACCGGCACGGCGTGACAAGCCGCACTCAGTTGGGCTCGGGTCACCGCGGATGAGTGTCCTCGCCGAGAGGCCGAGACAATGGAAAGTCTTGAAGCGTGGCTTAATGAGGTCATTAGTCAAAAGGCATGACCGATCCTTGGAGGCTAATACCTCTCACTTCGCCATCTTCACTTCCTGACATCCATGTCGTCTAGAGTACATATGAGTACAAAAAAAAAGGGAGG
Organism: Hippocampus bargibanti; assembly: GCF_051943395.1. Classification (NCBI taxonomy): domain Eukaryota; kingdom Metazoa; phylum Chordata; class Actinopteri; order Syngnathiformes; family Syngnathidae; genus Hippocampus; species Hippocampus bargibanti. The sequence goes on along the minus strand of NC_142742.1, from coordinate 5,287,490 downwards.
GAAAAATCCAATCTGTAATTGTGACATTAATTGTAGGAAGTGTTTTTTTTAATAATAATACTAATAATAATAGCTACAATAGTTATAATAGTTATAATAGTAATAATCGTAATAATAATAATAATAATAATAATAATAATAATAATAATGAAATATATTATTATTATTAATATATTTAGTAATAATAGTAGTATTAATAGTAGTATTATTTATTAATACTAGTAGTAGTAGTATTAATAATAATAGTCATAATAATAGTCATAGTAATAGTACTATTATGAATAATATTAATAATATGAATGAGAATAATTATCATAATAATAATATAGAAATAATATAGTAATAATAATAGTAAGAATAGTAATAGTAATAATAGTAATAGTAAGATTAATAGTAATATTAAAGGACAACCGCCGTCACTTTTTTGATTCCTAACTGACATCAGAAAAACGTTTTATAGCATCTAAAATACCCAAAACACACAGTATATTTTTATTCAAATGCAAAACACCAATAAAAATGACTTAAAGTGTCCAAAATCTGCAAAAATATTGAGCTGCGAATTGGGCCTTTTCAGAAAGTCCCGCCCCCAGTTCGTGACGTCACGCCAAGACGTCTTGCATTGCTGGAGAATCAAAATAATGGCTTCAGATTCGGAGAATATGCTTTCTTGTTACTCATCCAGTTATGAATATGATTCAAATAGTTCTGAAGACATGTTTGCAATTGATTAAAGAAGTCCTTTTGTGTCATTTTGAGGCATCTGGGCTGCAATGTAGCGTCCCAGAAAAGAGGCAGAAAATGGCGACCAAGCTCCCTGTGAGGAATTAATCAGCCCGTTTCCACAGGCTGATAAATTCCTTATATGGAGCTTGGTCGCCCTCTTCTGGCTCTTTTTGGTGCAACATGACGTTTTCAGACCAAACAAGCACGTGATGGAAGGACTACAATGTGTCCTTTTTTTTCGGTCAGGGGCGTTCCTTCAGTGACGTCACGTAGGGGAAAACAAGACTTCCGGAATATTCAGCGCAAGTCTTAAAAGATAAAATATAGCTATATGCGGTGGAATCTTTGTAAAATACACTCAGTAGAAGTCATTTGAAGCCATTTTACAAATTATGGACACAACTTGTCCGGAGACGTCGGTTGTCCTTTAAGAATAATATTAAAATTCACAAATTTATTCGGGAATTGAAAGTATGACATAGAGCCCCAGTCCCGAATTTGTTTAGTTTTTGTTTTTTCATGCAATAGTGTCGATAAAGCGCTGGTCATGGCCTCTGGCAGTGTTTTTTCTTTTCCACAAAGGGGAAGCATTTCCTTTTTTTCGCTTGTTTGCTTGTTAGCGCTTTGTTCCAGCTTCAGCTGTTGTTCAACCGCTACATGAACCAATATGTATATCTTGCATTGTATTTTGGATAGCCGCCCTCATTTTAAGGTCATATAACAGACGCATATAATTTGTAAGAATAAATAATAAAATGTATTATTATTATTAAAGAGTTTACTCTTTTTCTGATGAAAGTAGACAGTCCAAGGTTTCTTATGCTGCATTGAATGTTTATGTAGTCCTAAAACTCAATAGCTTGTGGATCCTGGAATTCAAGTGAAAATGATAAAAGCCCTGGCACTGGACTGGATGTCATGCATATTAGCATATTTGACAATAAAGCTGACTTTGACTTTGATCTTGAAGTCAAAAGAAAAAAAAAAAAATCTGACGACACAAAGACAAAGAGAGTCATTCAATCTTAAACACTTGCTATACCCTCTTTGTTACATGAAGCAGTTCTAGATGAAAGAGGAGAGGATAAAGGCATCTTTCTCACCGGTGGATCACGTCTGCTACAAGCTAAATGTTGAAAAGCAAACACGATGCTGTAGCATCCATTGATGAAAAGAGATTGTCTCGCATCTGATATCCCACATAGATCCACTTCAATTCCAAGCCGCGACATTCCACATACACATCGGCGCGCTGCACCAAAAAAAAAAAAAAAAAAAAAAATGCATCTCCGTCGAAGAAAGAATATTAAAACCCGTATCATCTTTAGCCGGTGATCATCTTGGATGCATATTTTTCCTTGAACTGTATAATACCGAACCGCCCCCCCCTCCCCTGTTAATTGACAATGCCATAATAATATCGTTGTCTGTTTAGAGAAATAAGTTCCTAATAATTGACACCAGGCAGCACAGGAGTGAGAAGGCAGTATCCCCCCCACACCCCTTCACCCCCCCCAGGCCGCCTCCCCATCCCTTTCTTTTCTTTTTATCAGGTTACATGACTGGAGGCTTCATTAATCACCACCTTGACAGCCTCCGGTGGGGTGATTTGGGGGGTGGAGGGTTGGTAACTGCATTTGGCCCAATTAGGCGCCACCGAGACAATAGGAACAGCGAGTTGCGCCTCGGTGTCACGAGCCAAGCTTTGCCTCCCTGTCATTACCTTAGAGGAAAAAGAAAGAAAAAAAAATTAACCCCTACCGGCGCTTGCCTGCTTTCCTCGCATTGATCCGAGGCTTTTGAGGTGTCCCTGGAGCGTGGCGCACAATTACGGATATTATTACATCTGCATTGATTTCTTGAAGAGAGCAGAGTGCCGCCGAGCAATTAAAAAAAATTACACTTAGGAAGTGGGCCAATTAAAAGGCTCCCCCGGTTCGTTCGAAGGCTGCGTTGGCGGCGTTGAAAGAGGCGGACTTGTCTATCCAAACGTGGAGATGCTTCTTTCCATAGCGTAGTTGCTCAAGAGAGAATTGAAGGGAAAGAATATGGATATGGAATATGGAATATTATGGACACAACTTGTCCGGAGACGTCGGTTGTCCTTTAAACATACAGTAAAGTCTCGTTATATCGATATTCAAGGAAGTCCGAAAAAATATCGCTATAACCGGGACTATCGATATATCCGACCCTGTTTGCATGTAATTTTCTCCGTGCGTACATAGAAATAGTATCGATATAACCGGGACTATCGATATATCCTATATCGATAACGAGACTTTACTGTACTTCTATAAGCCTTAAACATACTCATATAAAATGAAATGTATTCTTATTATTACGTATCTATTAGCTAGCTAGCTTTCTATCTACGTTATTTCCGGGTTGAGTGAAATTGGAGAGTGTCTGTCGTGATGATTGCTAAAACGACTAAAACAAGAGAAAGTTCAAGAGCGATACTTTGGAAGGCATGATTTTTGAAAAAGCTTTTGAAAGACAAGCGAGAACAAAGCACAGAAAATTAATAAAACATCAAGCTCTCGGTTGGTGGCAAGTCTCAGCCGCTGCAATTCAGCAGACGGAAAAACTATTTTTCGGAGGTAAACAACACCTTCAAATAAGCTTACAAGCTAAAAAGACATTGTACGTGAATAAACTGGGTGGAGATAAATGAAACATTGGGCGCAGAGGGAGCAAGGACAATCAAACCTCTCATTGGGTGCTGCAGTTGTTTTATCACGCAATGTGTTTGAAGTAGGAAATTTTTCATATTGTATTATTTCATTAATCCATGAAACATTAAAATGCGGTTACCTCTCTCGGATTAAAAACAGTAACAATAGCAGGCGGTTAAAAAGCAAGCTTCCTCCAAACAAACCGAGGTTGAGGCGTCTGGCTTACGTTGAGGGGGGTGGGACGTGGGGGGGGGGGGGGTGTTAAACCCGCCACATACTCTACATCCTGGTCTATTTCATTAGCGGAAATGTTTTATTATTGTTTATCTATTCAGCTCCTGATTGGAAAAAAATAGAGGGCTGCTTTCCTTTTTAGGATTATAGAGTTTGTGGAAAGGTTCTTGGTTTGGATTGCTTTGTAATCCATAAATTTCAGAAACACCCACCTTCAAAAGTTGCTTATTTAATAAATAATTAAATAAACAAGCAAATACATAATAAAAAACAAAGGAATTGATGCTGCCACATTTTAAGGGCTTTTTAAACAGCAAATGGTAAAATGGCGTCCTTTTTTTTGAGATGCCCATATTGTAATTTAAAAATACTTCCCAAAAATATGAATTTATTCATCTCAGTATTTACAAAATGTTTTTGTATTACTCGTATGCAAGTGTTTCTACAGTGTTTGTGTGTGATTGTTCGTTATTTGAAGGCAAATCACACCTCGAAGTTGATGCTAATTTTACGTTAGCATGTCAATGGGATTTTACATTGACCTTAGCATGCAGTATGATATTTTTAGTCAAATGCAAAACACCAATAAAAATGACTTAAAGGACAACCGACGTCTCCGAACAAGTTGTGTCCATAATTTGTAAAATGGCTTCAAATGACTTCTACTGAGCGTATTTTAAAAAGATTCCACCGCATGTAGCTATATTTTACGTTTTAAGACTCGCGCTGAATATTCAGGAAGTCTTGTTTTTGAGTTGGGGACGAGTCCGTACGTGACGTCACTAAAAGAACCGAAAAAAAGACACATTGTAGCAGTCCTTCCATCACGTCAATGTATTTTGCTGTATATTTTGGTCTGAAAACCTTGTGTTGCACCCAAAAGCCGCCAGAAGAGGCTGTCGAAGCTCCATATCAGGAATTTATCAGTCTGTGGAAACGGAGGTGGCCACTGTCATGATCTGGTTGGCGACCAACGGGGGGCGCTGTCGGCCCCGCCTGCACCTGCACTGGTGCTGGTCGTCCCGATCAGATTGGCGACCAGCGGGTAGCGACGTCAGCCCTGCCGGCAGCCTCGCAGGTGCTGGTCGTTATAATCAATGACACTTAAAAGGACACCTGGCACGATCATCCGGTGCCGATTCATTGTTTGTTTGCTGCTTGGTTGCAGCATGCATTGTGTACGTGTTTGTTTAACCTTGGCGGACTTTTACACTTGGTTTTCTGTTGCTACTTTGTATTTTTTCCATTCAGATCATTTTGATGTTTTACATTTTGTTCCTGCTGACGTTATTTTAATACAATTTGTCAAACAACCTCCTGCTCCCTCCTGCCTGCTTTTTGGGATCCGAACCCGCCATCACCACCTCGCAAAACCGTGACAGAATGAATCGGCCAACCATCGGATCCCGCAGGTACATCGGACCCGTCTCATTTCCACCCTGTGCCTGGCAATGCTACGTCCACGTTAGCGAAAGCCTCGTCGCGTTTGAATCGCGTCACTCGACGAGCCGCAACGTCCACGTAAACGTCCGGCCGAGACCTCCTTCCAGGTGGCCGTCCAGGGTGACCCTGGGTGACTGGCATTGCACGCCCACGTCCAGCCACGCTGTCGTCGTGCATGACGAATTGAGTCTCATCCACGACGAGCCGTGCAACGTCCGAGTCAATGTCAGTCCGAGACCCCACTCACCGCTGGATCCCGGAGCGGCTCTGGACTGGTCTCGTTCCCCCGGAGCCGGGCAGTTCACGCCCACGTCGGCGTCCGGCCGAGACCTGGTCCCATACGGCCGTACGGGGTGCCATTCTGCGCCTGGCAGTTCGACGTCCACGCAGAGCCATGCGCCGTCGCGTGAACGTGCGAGAGGGATCGCACTCACGCCCACGACGATCCGTGCCGCGTCTTCGTCCACCCCAGGCCGAGTCCCGTTCCCATCAGGCCGCCGCCCGTCGTATGCTGGAGAGGCAGCGGTTGCCCTCTCCACCGACCGTTCCCTGGCGAGTGGACCTTTTTGGGAGACTGTTGGGACTTCTGGAAGCAGCCCCTTGAAGGGGGGGGTACTGTCATGATCTGGTTGACGACCAACGGGGGGCGCTGTCGCCCCCGCCTACACCTCACAGGTGCTGGTCGTCCCGATCAGATTGGCGACGTCAGCCCTGCCTGCAGCCTCGCAGGTGCTGGTCATTATAATCAATGTCACTTAAAAGGACACCGGGCACGATCATCCGGTGCCGATTCATTGTTTGTTTGCTGCTTGGTTGCAGCATGCATTGTGTACGTGTTTGTTTAACCTTGGCGGACTTTTACACTTGGTTTTCTGTTGCTACTTTGTATTTTTTCCATTCAGATCATTTTGATGTTTTACATTTTGTTCCTGCTGACTTTATTTTAATACAATTTGTCAAACAACCTCCTGCTCCCTCCTGCCTGCTTTTTGGGATCCGAACCCGCCATCACCACCTCGCAAAACCCTGACAGCCACACGAGGTCGCCATTTTGTGCCTCTTTTCTGGTGATCATTTCTCCGCACGGAATACATTCTTTAATCGATTGCAAACATGTATGCTTTCCTCTTCAGAACTATTTGAATCATATTCATAACTGGAGGTGTAACAAGAAAGCATATTCCCCAAATCTGAAGCCATTGTTTTGATTCTACAGGAAGGCAATACGTCCTGACGTGACGTCACGAACAAAGGGGCTGGACCTACTGAAACTGAAACTTTCTGAGGTCATTTTGAAGTAGTTTTGACACTTGAACTCATTTTTATTGGTGCAAGATGTCTTGGCGTGACGTCACGAACTGGGGGCGGGACTTTCTGAAAAGGCCCAATTCGCAGCTCAATTTTTTGCAGATTTTGGACACTTTGACTAATTTTTATTGGTGTTTTGCATTTGACTAAAAATATCATACTGCGTGTTTTGGGTATTTTAGATGCTATAAAATGTTTTTCTGGTGTCAGTTAAAAAACAAAAAAGTGACGTCGGTTGTCTTTTAAGGTTTGACTCGGGAGGTTCCACCGTAAATTAAAATGCTTTACCATGAACAAATGTGAGACTTGACTAAAAAGTTAGCAGTGCACGCTTCAATAAAGCCGGTAACTCTTTTGGGGGTGAACCTCAAGTCCTGGGGCGCATTGCCAGCTAAAAGTAAAAGCGGGCCCCTTTTTACATCAACTTCTTTGAGGCGACAGTCCCTGTAATGAAAGTGGCATCGTGTGTCCACCGCTCAATGCTTGGCCTGAGAATCTCCCCTATCGTCTTCCCATCTTAAAATCATGTCGACTCACGCGTCCCATTCGGGCCTCTGTTGCGACCAGTCATTTACATGTCAGTGCCTTTCAAGCCCCCCACACCTCCTTCCACCCACCCAAAACAGGATCCTGAGGCGTGTCATCGCAGTTGACTGTCAGGAGAGGCATGTCTGGCTGATTTCATTTAAATGTTCAGGTTTTGGTTCAGCGGGAGGGTCATTCTCAAAAGGTGCCGGTTTGGAATGATTTTGACAGGGGGGGTCGGTGGAAAGGGGCTCAATGTGGAAATGCGAGTGGGCGATAACGGCTTACGGATGAAAGCCAAACGCAATACTCCGGATGGTTTTAGTTAGGCATTCCTGTTGGCTTATTTTGTCCTGGGACATATCTGCCTTCAAAACACACAGGCTGATATTTTTAGTCAAATGCAAAACACCAATAAAAATGAGTTAAAGTGTCCCAAAACTACTTCAAAATGACCCCGGAAATGGCAAGTTTCAGAAGGTCCCGCCCTCTTGTTCGTGACTTCACGCCAGGACGTCTTGCTTTAGCTCTAGAATCAAAACAATGGCTTCAGATTCGTAGAAAATGTTTTCTTGTTACTCATCCAGTTATGAATATGATTCAAATAGTTCTGAAGAGGAAAGCATAAATGTTTGCAATCGATGAAAGAAGTCCTTCTGGATCAATCCGAGCCATGAGGACTGCAAAATAGCGTCCCAGAAAATGCACAAGATGGCGCCCAAGCTCCATTGGAAATGGGTTGTTTTGTCTGCTTGGAATTTGTGTCAACTAGTATCAAATAGTAGTCTTGGTGCAACACACATCGATTTACCATTGCGTTATGTGTTGTCCTTCTAATTCACCATCAATACGTATCAACATGATGTTTTCAGACCAAACAAAGTACCCATAATGCATTGTGTGTTGCTTTCTCAGTCAGGGGCGTTCCCTCCGTGACGTCACGTAGGGGATCGTCATCAACTCGAAAACAAGACTTCCTGAATATTCAGCGCAAGTCTTAAAACGTAAAATATAGCTAAATGCCGTGGAATCTTTGTAAAATGCGCTCAGTAGAAGTCATTTAAAGTGATTTTACAAATTATCGACACAAGTTGTCCGAAGGCGTCGGTTGTCCTTTAAAATTTGCTGTTGTTGTGCCTATTCGTATTTCGAACAACTCTGCTTCTTTTTCCTCGCCCTTTTCTCCATATCCCCGCAATCACTTTGAATATTCATCGCTGCTCTTAATATTTCTCAAATGAACATTATACATTGATTCTATGGACGTACGCTATTGCATATTTCTACCGGTGGAAATCGGTTGAGCTTTGACATATTCTTTTCTACCCCGCTTTGAAACGTTCAGGTAGTGCGGCGAGAAAAGTTTTCCCCCCGCAGTCGGTAAGTGCCAGGATGTGTCAAAAATGACATGCATCTCCCGATTTCATGTCATGCCATGCGTGTGATGTGATGGGCGAATGAAGGCGCACCCTGCGGAGAATAGTGGGGGGTCATTATTAAGCCTCTTAAATTAGCGCCAGCCTACTCCTAAAACCTCGCTCCCTCCCTCGTCCTGCCTTTTGCAATTGTAAGACTCACAACTGCACCCCCCCCCCCCCCCCCCGACCGCCCCTCCATCAGACCTGACAAAGAAAACCATTTTCAAAGTTTACTTGCATGCAAACTCATTTCATGTGAGAGCGAATTGGACCGGTGCGGCATGACTCGTTTCAACTCGGAGTTCCACATGGATGCTTCCCGGAGCCACCCGTGCTCTTCGCTCAATTACACTTGTGCCAATAGCGCGTTCTACATCACGTACGCTCTCCATATTGTCAAACTCACATGAAAATAAAGGGGAAATGTACACGCAGTGGCGGGCTGCGCATAACACTCCTAGGCCTTCAGTAGTGCTATGTCAGAGTTAATCAGCTGTGAGTGTGGTGTGATATTACTACACGTCCACTAGAGGGTGCTGTGAGCCAGGAAATAAAACTCAAAAAATACTGTCATTAACCTGTTCGGATTTTTTCTATGACCGTGTGGATACAAGATAATCTCATAAAATTGCAATATTATTTGCTATTTTTGCTCGCTATTCAGATGTCCAACCTGAATGATGTCCATCTATTCTTGAGAAGTCCGTCTTGAAAATGGATTTAAGAATAATAATAATACATTATAATTTCTAAGCGCCTTTCAAAACTCTCAAGATCACTTTTCAGTCACAGGATCAGTTTTTCTGTGGGTGAGCAGTGGCGGCCAAACGCGCCAGCGTTTACTCAAGCTAATAGCCAATATATAGCCAGCTAGACGGGCCAGGCAGTTAGCTAATAGGTATCTATTAAATAGCTAGTAGAAAGCTAATAGATAGCCAATAGATAGCCAGCTAGAAAACTAGCTATATAACTAATAGATAGCCAGCCAAATAGCTAGCTAGCCAACCAGTTAGCTAATAGATAGCAAATAGTTAATAGATAGCCAATAGATAGATAGCTATATAACTAATAGATAGCCAGCCAGTTAGCTAATAGATAGCAAATAGATAGCCAATAGATAGACAGCTAAACAACTAGCTATATAACTAATAGATAGCCTCCCAGATAGCTTTACCAGTATATCTGCATGCAAATCCATTTCTTCTCCTCCTTCAGCCATTGTGGGTTGACAAAACCGCTATTAAATCAACACAAAAATGTACTTGCTCATCCAGCTCGCTACAGATATATAGTGTGCTAGCTCTGGCCAGTATGCGCTTATCACTAGCGGCTAGTGATACTATGAATGGCTCGTGACGAGCCAATCATAATTGCCGAAAACTCTGACGTTGCCAGTGCCTTCCAGCAGGCCTTGGGTTGCCAACTCGAAATCTGATTGGTTAAAGCAACAGTTTCATTGACACTTATTTTATACTCCAGGGCCGGCAGAACTGAAGGCGTCCAGGTTAGATTTCTGACCCTGGTAACAAACAATGGCTGAAATGTGATTGGTTAAATGCTTAAATATGAAAACACACATCTGGAAGGAGCACAACAGAGGGAAAAGCAATGAAAGGAAGCTGAAATACAATTTGGAATTTTTTAATAAGAATTCATGGACCAAATATAATTCACATTAATCTGTGATTTTGATATTTTTAGGCCAGCAGAGAAGGCTTTTCAGGCCTTGACGGTCCGCTACTGTCTATTACACTTGTGCCAATCTACCGTCTACATATAGGTTGAACTCACAAAGGTCCACTGAATGAAAATCAAGTACACACGTGACATCAAAAGTTAAAGCGAGGACATCAATACCAAGGTCACAGTTTCAACTCCCTTCGGCTTCTCATTCCGCGCCTTTCAATGCGTTTCCGCTCCTGCTGCCGCGGCGTGCGTATGTATATTTACATCACAGGGGGGTTGGGGGGTAGTAGAAGAAGAAGAAGAAGAAGAAGTGATGCGGTAGGGAAACCATTAGGGGAATAAAGAGAGGTGCTGCCTCACAGCCGAGCTTTACAGGCCACTGGAGCAAATCAAATTGGTTCTTGTTCTGCGCCTCGCACACACACATACGCCCACAAACACACATACGCAGACATTATATTCAGTGACAGTAGTGGAATGGAAGTGCAGGTTGGCCTTGGGGTTATAACAGGGCAGACATCCCACGCGAGGATGCCGGCTTTGACCTCCGACTCTACCGAGTCACAGGTGAGCTGATACAGGAAGTGTCAGTATTAAGTCTATTGTGACTGTTGACCTCAGGATACTCGTTGATTGCTGAACTCGGTCCAGGGTTGAGGCCAGAATGCCAGTATTCTCATACATGGCGGTCACAGTGGTACTTTAAAGGACAAGCGACACCATTTTTTTGTGTCCTAACTGACATCAGAAAAACGTTTTCTATCATCTAAAATACCCAAAACACGCAGGCTGATATTTTTAGTCAAATGCAAAACACTAATAAAAATGACAAAGTGTCCCAAAACTACTTCAAAATGACCTCAGAAAGTTTCATTTTCAGAAGGTCCCGCCCCCTTGTTCGTGACGTCACGCCAGGATGTCTTGTCTTGCTCGAGAATCAAAACAATGGCTTCAGATTCTGAGAAGATGCTTTCTTGGTACTCATCCAATTATGAATATGATTCAAATAGTTCTGAAGAGAAAGAATGTTTGCAATTGATTAAAGAAGTCTTTACGGGTCATTTTGAGACGTCAGGACTGATGTGCAGCACCCAGAAAATGCACAAGATGGCGCCCAATTTCCATTGGAAATTGGCTGAATTGTCTGCTGGGAATTTGTGTCAACTAGTATCAAATAGTAGTCTTGGTGCAACACACAACGATTCACCATCGCGTCTGTGTAAGCTCTCAGTCGTACTGGTAGTTTACCAGTAAGACTTTAGTTTGCTGACAAAGTTTCTTGGATAAGAAGCGAAACGTCCGACACCTTCAAAGAAGTACAGATGACGGCTGAAGAAACATTTTCATCGATCAATCAATATGTATGTTTTGTACAGACACTCCCCTACTTACGAACATTTGAGTTACGAACAAAGGTACATACGAACATTTTTGTGGTATTCTCTCCAGGTGTACAAGCACATATATTTAAGTCAAAGTCAGCTGCTAATATGCATTACATACAGCACAGATGAAATTACTGTCCTATCGGACCCAGCATGAAAGGCACTTATAATGACTTAACAAACATAATAAACATAATAAACATGAAAACGCCAATTTGCCAGGAGGGAGAGGGGAGCCGCTGCGTGTTCACACGTCACCATCTTTCATTTATAGAGCATATATGTTATTAAATGTTTATTTTTCAGTACAACCCAATACAGGTTACTTATACAAGCCTAAAACATACTTGTAAAAATCTTAACATCCTTATATAAACCTTAACCATACATTCCATACAACATATAGCACTGAAGCAACTTACGAACAAATTCACCTTACGAACGACTGTTCGGAACATATCTTGTTCGTAAGTTGGAGAGCGTCTGCATCTTATACAGCCGCCTCACTTTCAAGCTCCAGACCCATAATAACTTAGGAATGAACTTTTTTTTCTGATGAAAGAAAAGAGTCTATGATTTCTATAGCTGTATTGAATGTTTATGTAGTCCCAAAACTCAATATTATGCGGGTCCTAGAATTTCATTGAGAATGACAAAAACCCTGGCACTGTAATAGGCACATTTTTGCATGAATGGCAGTGAATGAGTTAATCAATTACCAAAATGATCATATCTACAGTAAGATAAATGATTTGTCCGAAAAAATGTATCGTCTGGACATTGTGACCATCTTCCATCGTTGATGACATTCCCTTTTGACAGCTTTAATGCCTTAACGGCCATATCCATCTCCCTTGACTGCTGCTAATAGCTCATTTAGGGTCAAATTTTGTTCAGATTCTGCTTAATAACGCTCTGAATACCATTTAACTTCTTCGTCAGATCATAGCAAAGCTGACAAATTGGCAGATGACGACAGGTAAAGGGCACTAAAGCTTCTGAAACATGAGGAGAAGGCACTTGTTAATTCTTGCGTTTCATTAGCAATACACGGCAATGGCAGCGAGACCCTCGTCAACGTCATGTTCACGGCCATCGAGAACACGCCGATGCCCGCGGGGGCCCGTTTCTTCCAAAGAATAGAAATGGAAAGATGAAACGCACACCACGCGAGCCATTCAATCCTTCTGCGGAGGATTAGCGCCACAAATCACTTTGCCGCAATTCATTAGATGGCCCGTAGAGAGCGTGCAGATGTGCGATGAATGCGTATCTCCAAATGGACCCGTGCCGAAAAGAAAAGACAAACAACAACGCATACAGTTAGACCTCAGTTTATGAACCCCTTGGTTCACGAACTTTTCGGTTTACAAACGTTAAATTTATGAACATTTTACCTTGGCATATGAACTATTTTTGGGGATACACACGGAGGTGTCACAATGAGTGATGTGTCGTTCGCGAATGAGTCCGTTCTCCTAACAAGAAAATGGCAGCCGGTTTGTTTTGGCCCTCTATTCCCTGCTGGTTAAAACCACGTGATTGGTCAAGAATGCAGCAGTGGGGGGGGGGTTAACAGAAGGAGAGTGATGCCATTCTCCAAAAAAGAAAATGGCTGCCGACATTTTTTGTCTTCTATTCCCCGCCCCCAGTCTTCGGTTAAAGCCACATGATTGGTCAAGAACGCAGCACTAAAAAAGAGGCAGAAAATGGTGACAAAGCTCAGTGTAAGGAATTAATCAGCCTTCTTTGTCGCCCTCTTCTGCCTCTTTTTAGTGCAACACGAAGTTTTCAGACCAAACAAGTACAGCAAAATATATTAACGTGATGGAAGGACTGCTACAATGTGTCCTTTTTTCGGTCAGGGGCGTTCCTTCAGTGACGTAGGGTGAGGACTCGTCACCAACTCAAAAACAAGACTTCCTGAATATTCAGCACGAGTCTTAAAACGTAAAATATAGCTATATGCGGTGGAATCTTTGTAAAATACGCTCAGTAGAAGTCATTTGAAGCCATTTTACAAATTATGGACACAACTTGTCCGGAAACGTCGATTGTCATTGCCGTCACATCTCACAAATCATCTCCGTCTTCCCCAGCGGATCACTTGGACGCCACAAAAGCCACTCCATTTATCCACGGACGGGCCATTAATGAAGAGCTCTTCAGCTAAATACATCTTTATTCCGCCATGACGACGCTACTCCACGTGAGTGCTGACGTGAGAGGAGGCCAAGGCCCCCTTCAGTGAAGTCCGAAGCCTTAACAGCCACTTCGCCATCAATCAGGCCTTGTGTCCGGTAAGTGCAGCCAACATTTATGAAATATTCATCAGCTACTTGCTTTTTGCTTTCCACTCAGCCCAAATCATTATGTGTGGGCGGTATTGTGTCACCTTTCGCTTAAAAAAAAATAATGAAGCCTACAATCACTCTTGTGAAGGGAAGCAAATTTAGGAATTCATGCTATTATGCCCGTCAGATGCTTTGGTATTATCGTGTCAGTCACAGGTTTCTCTCACCCATTTAGGGTGTGTTATTGCATATGCGCAGCTAACTTAGCAAGAGTTCTGGTTTGCGGCTAAGAATAACTAGCATAAAAATATATGTCTCGATGTTTAGTCTCACATTTCAGAATCAGAATCAGAATCAGAAAATAGCATACATGGACCGTAAAAAAGACGTCTTTTTTACGGTCAGGGGGCGGTCCTTTCATGACGTCACATAGGGACTCGTCACCAACTCAAAAACAAGACTTCCGGAATATTCAGCGTGAGTCTTAAAACGTAAGATATAGCTATATGCGGTGGAATCTTATTAAAATACGCTCAGTAGAAGTCATTTGAAGCCATTTTACAAATTATGGACACAACTTGTCCGCCGGAGACGTCGGTTGTCCTTTAAATTGAGGTTGAACAATACAAAAGAAGCACTTTCATAGGTAATAATTGAGGAGTTTCCCAGCGAATGTCGCAGAATTGGTTCGAACACCCCCCAAAAAAAAAAGAAATAATAGGCCTAATATACCTTTCATAACTTTGCTGCTGTGAAATGTAAATTTCTCCACTGCGAGACGAATAAAGGTACATCCAATCCAATGCCCGGTTTAAAACACCAACATTATGGTTAATAAAGGTTTCAACGTGACGACAGTTCCACTGTATGCTCCGCAAACATCATGTAATACCCACGGTCCTATTTCTCCGCATGACTGCTATTAATGTCATTATGGAACAATGAATATGATGTACTCGTCACTCTCCTCAAGCAATCACCAAAGGTTGGGACATTCATTCATCATCACCGTTCGCTCAGTCTGTAGTCAAACACACGACATCCCGCTTCACAAAAGCCACAGAGGATTCCCCCCCCCTCCCCCGCCCTTATTCTCCCCCTTATTTGCAATTCTTATTCCAGAGAAGAAGTTAATCTATCCGCGGCGATAACTCATTGGATGATACAGCTTAAGAGAACGCGTTCTCAGTCGGCCGTCTTCCATTTTAAGCGTGAGTTGGGGGTCGGGGGGGGGGTGTTGAAATTTCCAAAACACAACTGAGCTAACACTGATTTACCACACCAGTTTGTAGAAGTCATATTAGGAATTCATGGACCTGGCGAAAAAGGGATTAGAGCATTTATTTCAGGCAGGGAAGATGATCCTGTCATTAATGGTCGATACTTTCATCATCATTTAAAAACCGGAGGAATTTGCCCACCGACGAATCATGGGCGGATGCGGCTATCTGGTTGCCGCAGCCGGCTCGGCGTTATCTTACCGCCGACCCGCTCGACTTGAGCAAAAGCGGGGACCGGCGCCAGTCAAACTCTCTGGATTAGGCTGTCAATCAGCGACATGTTACAATTTCTCCCAAATGTCACCGAGATCAGAGTCATTTCTTGGCTAATTGTGTCTCGTCTCCGCTTTTAATGTCGCTGCTGTTTGAATGCTTTTTGTGACAAGATGGCGTCCGGGTGGAGGGTGTGGCGAAGAAGGGCTATGCTTATTGTTTAGAGACGGAAATGAGCGAGTAAATGACTGCTCAAAGTTCAGAGGGCGTATCGCTGAAATGGCAGCAAACAAAAGAGGAAGAAACAGAGAAATGATCCCAATCTTGCTGCGCCGTGACATCAATTACAGCAAATTCTCATTAGAAAAGGGGTCGGCGTACATGTAGCCTGTGTCGTTTTTATTCCGACGATTGTTTCGGAGCTGAGCAATTTGCCGGATTTTCTCCCTCTGGTGACACCTTAGTGTTCCTTTTAGCCGCTGTCGCTTTAGCGTAACGTGACAAATGCAGTGTGAGGCTCTCTGTCCTCTCCAGTCGCCACAATGCATCCATTAATTTTCCCTGCTCTCAAACGTGCTTAAGGGAAAGTATTATTAGCCGTGTTAAATAAGCTAGGGAAACGCTAATTCCGCTGCATGTCAAAGGCGGGGATTACATTTACATGACATGCTAAGATATTTGAAAGGGACGACATGCGCATAATGACTAAAAAGCAAAATCCAAACATAGGCAAATGGTCTTCATTTGACACATGGCTAACGCATAGCCTAGAAATGCAGACCGGCCAAATTTAGTGAACAATCAAAATATATATATTCCTCTTTCAAATGATAATTATGTCTTAGCAAAGTGACAAGCATTTTCCCGAAAGGAGTACCTAAATTAACCCATAAAAAATTAACGACTCCGGATAGAATCGGTTGTACAGGTTTTGGCTGCTCCGTGATGGACAATGATTGTAGTATCCACAAAATAGGCAGACAGAAAGAAAGAGAAAATGGATAGAAAACACAGTGAAATTTGGACAAGTTTCAACTTTATTGATAGTTCTTTAATTTCAATACCATAGCACATTTATTATACATAAAATAAGGTATATTGTGTGTAGTTTTAAGGCTTATTTAGTCGAAAATTATGATTTATGAGGACCTGGGAACGGATCATTCTCATTTTAATGGTTTCCTATGGGAAATTAATGTTTGGAATACACACTTTTCGCTTACACACACTTTCTGGGAACCAATTAGGTTCGTAAGCCAAGGTATCACTGTATCTGTAATACAAACTAATGTGTCACAAATGTTAGCTAAGCACTGCCACAGGACACAGTGAATCAGTCAGAAAATTTAGTCTGTTAGTGACAGTGACGCCATTTTTTTCTTCTCACAATATGTACGCACTATAAAAGATTCCCATATCGTCATCATATGATATTCATCAAAAATGAATTCAGCTTTGACAAATATCCCATCAGTGCGCTTCTATCTTCCAACTTCTTATGCTAAATGACACAGACAAGGCTTAAATTTGGCCCGAAAACGCCGTTGCGGAGAAGCTAATGACTTTCCCAACACCTTAAGCCGCGAGGAACGAGGAGGGAAAGTTAATTGGCAACATTGCAGACGGAGGGCCACTCCAAGCGTCCCCTTCATTTGTGAATTAGAGAACACGCGTTTAGCCCAAAAGGAAATGTAAAGTGGGATTGCTCACCATGAAGAGGAGGTTAAGTGCACTAATGGAAGGCGGCTAAGTGTTTGTTATTGTGCCCCCCATTATTTCTTTTCTCTTCTATATTCAGAGTTTGGATTTGCCAAGGGGAAGAGGGGTTGAGGGTGGGGGGGGGGTGTTTTAATGGCTGCTCTCGTATGCGTCCTTGCGAAGAAAATGACGCTCGTGCGTAATGTTAAGTGTCTCTCGTGAAACTTTTTGCCGGCGTAAAGATCATTTATGAGAAGTTGAAATATGTTTAAAAACGAAAATGATTATGTTGGTATCGGATTAGAATTACAGTTGCATTAAGTTGCATGTGAGTGCTATTCCGTTGCTTAATTTATGCTAATTTTGCTTATTATTAACTAAATCACTACCAGACGTGCAAAAACGTGTCCACTGTAATTATCTGAGCTTGACATGGGGGCGGCTGTACAAAATAAAATACATACTTAGCTATCTATTTGCTAGCTATTAGCTATCTAGTCGTTAGCTATTAGCTATCTAGTCACTAGCTATTAGCTATCTATTCGCTAGCTATTTGGAAGCTATTAGCTAGCTATTTGCTAACTAATAGCTATCTATTCTCTATCTAATAGCTATATATTCACTAGCTATTAGCTATCTATTCGCTAGCTATTAGCTTGCTATTCATTTGAGTTACTTCCAGGTTGAGTGAACGCTGGCGCGTGTGGCTGCCGCTGCTCACCCACAGAAAAAAAAATCCTGTGACTGTAAAGTGACCTTGAGAGTTTTGAAAGGCACTTATAAATGCCATTATTATTATTATTATTATTAGAATTTTTTTTTTATTATTATTATTATTATTATTATTATTATTATTATTATTATTATTATTTCTTTTATTATTATATTATTTATTTTTATTATATATTATATTATATTTATATTATATTATATTATCTCATCTCATCTCATTTTCCGTACCGCTTATTCCTCATTAGGGTCGCGGGGTATATTATATTATATTATATTATATTATATTATATTATTTATATATATATTTATATATATTTATATTATTATTATTTTTTATTATTATGATTATTATTATTATTTTGATTTAGATAGCGCTTTAACAACCGCTTATTATTATGATTATTATGATGATGATGGTGATTATTATTATTATTATTATTATTATTATTATTATGATGATTAATATTTTTATATATGTCTAGTTGGCTGGCTATCTATTAGCTATCTAGCTATCTGGCTAGCTATATACCTATCTAGTTCGCTGGCTAGCTATCTAGCTCGCTGGCTATTGTCTAGCTATTAGCTAGCAGGCTAGCTTTCTATCTATTTGAGTTACTTCCGTGTTGAGTGAACGCTGGTGCGTGTGGCTGCCGCTGCTCACCCAGAGAAGAAAAAAAATATCCCGTGACTAAAGTAACCTTGAGAGTTTTGAAAGGCGCTTAAAATTACATGTATTATTATTATTATTATTATTGTTATTATTATTGTTATTACTATTATTATTATTCTTAAGTTCACGGGTAGTTTTTTCCCCTTAAAACAACAAATCAATCATGCCAGGGTACCGCTTACATGGCACCGTGTTTACAATGCTACTCCATTTTGTGTATTGTAATAAATAAGTGTCAAAAGTGAGGACTGTAAGAAAAAAAAATGTGGTACGGCACTATAATAAGCAGCATCATGTGTTATTTGTATTAATGCTGACATGCTAGTGCTAGTAAATAATCAGCACATGTCAGGGATAAACTTGAATTAGCCGCGTAATGATGTCACCGCCACCCGAGCGCTTGCGTGTCATTGCAACGGCAGCCGGCTGCATCCATAAGCAAAAAAACAAAAAAAAAAGGCTGCATAATTGGTGACACCCGTGACACTGTTGGCACCCCCCCCCCCCCCCCTTCGCTTCCCGTCTGCATGTTACCCAAACTCCCTAATTACCGGGCTTTTCAGCAGGGAGGCGATGGCGAGAAGGGAGGCGTCAGATTCTGTCAACCGTTGCCTTGTTTCAGTCCGGAATCCCTGGAGTGAATTTGGGGAGGGACCCACAAAGAGTGGTCATATCAACAATTCCTAATCAAAAGCTTCAAATTGTCAGCTGTCATACACTTTCTGTGATCCTTGATACCCGAAATGCCTCAGCTCACCCCGACTGCCAAATAATCGTGAACAAATAGACCGAAACCTACATGATGGATAATGCAGTATGCTATCGTTCACATTTCTCCTTACCTGAGCAGTTTTTTCCCTAAATACATTTTTGGAATCCATAAAAAAATACCCTCCACCCCTTACACAAGCAACTCCTCAAATTTGAATTCCCATTTCTCTCCTCCCAGCAGCCATTTTCCTTTCAAATTTTTGTGTGTGTTATAATGTAGCACCAACAAAATTGCTACAGTGTCAGATTAGTCTTTGTTTCTGTCGCGTTTCGGTTTGCGATCAAAGGGTGGCACTGTCGGGCGCCGCCTGTAGCTGCACAGGTGTGGCTCGTTTTAATCAGTGGCAGTTAAAAGGACTCCCGGCGCGAACATTCAGTGTCGGGTCATTGTTTGTTTCACCTTGTCAAGTTTGTTTCATCTTGTCATGGTTTTTCTTTACTACTTTTGACCTTTTTGTTCTGACGACATTGTTGTTCGAGATTTTGTTCCTGCCTGACTTTATTTAAGACAATTTGTCAAATACACCTTGCTTCTCCCTCCTGGCTGCTTATTTGGGGTTCACCACCATCACCACCGTGCAAATCGTGACAGTTTCAGTATTGGTGGCCGGTATGAAAGAGGAGAGGATCAAAGCGTCCTTTTCACCAGTGGATCAGTGTCGTCACGGTGAAATGTGCACGTCTGCTACAAGCTAAGTTTTGAAAGCAAATACGAAACTGTAGCATCCATCCACGAAAAGAGATTGTCTCACATCACCTGTCCTACGTACAGTAAATCCGCTTAAATTCCGAGCCGCGACACTTCCATATATAATATAGCCATGTATAATTTATTCGGGATTTGAAAATATGACGTGGAGCACCATGACGTGGAGCACCAGGTTTTGGTTTTTCTTGCGGGGGTGCCGAAAAAGCGTCACACATCTGCTGTCCCATGTAAATCCGCTTCAATTCCAAGCCGTGACATTTCCACATACGCATCGGCGCTTTATAAGAAAAACAAACATAAATTGTTAACAAAAAGCCCCATACAATTTCGATTTAAGCCACCAGTGTTTTTATATATATTTTTTTTTTTGGGGGGGGGGAAATGTGCCTGTGAGCAGCGGCGCTAATTTACAGAATAACCGCCCCTAATGCTGTGCCCAGACGGCCATCAGATGACAAGCGAGACTGAGCGACGATTCAGCAAGGAGAAACCAAACTACTGTAGTCGTTGTCATCGTCGCAGCATTATATGGGCTGGCGTATAAAGTCACTGGCCTGCATAAAAATGGCTTCATTTTACTATGACAAGAAGGAAGGTGTGTAAATTGTGCTCGTATTTTGATGACGTGGACATAACACACGGGGAGAAGGATAGATAAAAAGATATCGATAGAAACGTATTTGGGCTTCACGATTTCCGCCTTCAGTCCACATGGCGTGCGTGCCTTGGGCCTCAAAGGAAGTACCGTATTTTCCCGTGTATAAGGCCCACTGCAGTATTAGGCGCATTCCGAATGAATGCTGTATTTTCAAAATTTTCCATATATAAGGACTATAAGGCGAACCTTCAATGAACGAAACAAGTTTTCTAAATACAATATCTAAATAAATACAAGTTTTCCAAATACAGGTAACATACAGTAATAAAAATCGATAATATGAAATATAAAATGATAAAATGATGAAAACGACACTAAAAGGTATAAAATTTATAAATAAACTATACAGTAAACAGTTTAGTAGATATTAAAGGTACAGGTATACAGTAATAAAAATTGATAATATGAAATATAAAATGATTAAAATGACACGAAAATGTATAAAATGTATCAATAAACTGTACAGTAAACAGTTTGGTATACATTACAGTTACAAGTATACAGTAATAAAAATCGCTAATACAAGATATAAAATGATAAAAATGACACTAAAACGTATACAATTTATCAACAAACTGTACAGTAAACAGTTTGGCATACATAACAGGTACAGGTATACAGTAATAAAAATCAATAATATGAAATATAACATGGTAAAAATGAAACTAAAAGGTATAACATTTATAAATAATCTGTACAGTACACAGTTTGGTATACATTACAGTTACAGGCATACAGTAATAAAAAGCAATAATACAAAATATAACATGATAAAAATTACGCTAAAAGTTATAAAATGTATAAATAAACTGTACAGTAAACAGTTTGGTATACATTACAGGTACAGGTATACTGTAATAAAAATCGATTATACAAAATATAAAATGATAAAAATGACACTAAAACGTATAAAATTTATCAATATGTAAAGAGTTTGGTATATATTACAGGTACATAATAAAAATCGATAATACGAAATATAAAATGATAAAAATTACACTATAAACAGTTCAGTAAATACTTTAGTATATAACAGTATTCAATAGAAAACGTTGCTTAAAAACAACAGTTTGTATTCGATCCTGTCGTATAAACCTCGCATCGGCCATTTTAAATGGATTTCGACTTACGACCGTTTGACTTATGACCAATTTGTCGGAACGGAACCCGGTCGTAAGTCAAATCTTACCTGTATACGGCACACCACATTATAAGGCGCTACAGTAGAGGCTAGGGTTATGCAATACTTCTTCTACGGGAGTCGGTGGCTACTGACAGTCATTGCGAGATCCGTTGTGGCTCAAGATGACTTCACATATAAGGCGCTGGGCCATATTTCGAAGAAAATAAAGGCTTTTGGGTGCATCTTATACGCCGGAAAATACGGTAATTGTATTCTGATTGTGAATCAGCCTCAAAATATCAATTTTGGTGGAATCTTAATCTTAATGCTGTTTAGGTGGCCTTTGTGTTATGAGGGAACAAAATCGTTGGGAGTTGTTTTTACATCCACTCATGTGAAGATTTAACTTTGCCGGCTAATCGGCTCTTAGACTGCATTGATGTCGTCTTGCATCGCCTTCTGCGCCCTCACTGGATACATATGATGGGAATGTGCCGACTCTTTTTAACCTGCCTCTGAACCGTCAAATTTCAGCTCACTCTTGATGTGTCCGATTCTTTTTTTTTTTTAACATTTTCGGTCCCCTCAAAGCCCCCCGAAATCTTCTTAGTAACAGTCGGCCGATCAAAGCCACCGCGGCCTTTCCATCCTCCCTTGAACTGCAGCACAAGATTGGGATCATCGAAAAGAAAATGGGGCAGGCTGGGAGTTGACTGCGTGGGTTGGGAAACTGAAATGGCATTGTTTGCCATTTCAGTTGGCTTGGTAAAGCGAAAAGTGACAAATTGGAGCGTGGAAGTTGATCGAGGATGCAGCAGTGAATGGGGTGGGCGGGGTCGTTTAGTTATACAGTGATACCTCAGCTTACAAACTTAATTGGTTCCCAGAAAGTGTGTGTAAGGTGAAAAATTCATCTGCCAAACATTTATTTCCCATAGCAACAATT
The DNA here is from genome assembly GCF_051943395.1 of Hippocampus bargibanti. Lineage (NCBI taxonomy): Eukaryota > Metazoa > Chordata > Actinopteri > Syngnathiformes > Syngnathidae > Hippocampus > Hippocampus bargibanti. Next base: position 5,264,993 of record NC_142742.1, on the reverse strand, counting down.
AAAAATGAGAATAATCCGTTCCCAGGTCCCCATAAAACATAATTTTCTACTAAAAAGCCTTAAAACTACACAAATATACATATTTTATGTATAATAAATGTGCTATTGTATTGTAATTTCCGGTGTATATTAGCATTATACACCGGAAAATACGATAAATGAGTGATTAATCGCTTGATTAACTAAAAAAGATGAAAATCGAACCTTATTTGTTTGGCTTTACCGTAGAGCATAAAGATTGGCAAATGAATATATATATATATATATATATATATATATATATATATATATATATATATGACCAATCATGTGGCTTTATATCTCTACGGTAAAGCCAAACAAATAAGGATCGATTGTTTTACAACTTGTTATATTGTTTTCTACTATCTTTGTGACTGCTTTATTTCCTGTATATGATATCTGTACATGTTTTTGAGGGGGTGTCAGGTGTTATGTTTGATCTTTTTTATTATTGCTTTCTATCTGTGTTACTGCTTTATTTCCTGTTTATGATACCTGTCCATGTTCAGCACTTTGTTACAGCTACACGTATTGTTAAAGTGCCATATAAATCAATATGTAATGTATTGTATTGTCATTAGAAACACATTTGTCTTTTTTTGCCATCTCTCCGGAGGATGGTGGTCGTGGTGACAATCACGACACATCTCAGACGGACACTTGATTAATTTACTCTCTCAATGGTGTGTGGGTGAGGGGGTTAAAAACAAATGAACATGGAGAAAAGAATGTTATTAGCGTTGTTCCAAAATACTATCATCGGTTAATTGCCATTTCATTGAATAAATTACCGGAAAACATTTCTCTTTCGGTTAATAAGGAAACACGACCCCGTTAATGAAACAGGCTGGTCCCCGCTTGTGATAACTGTTATTTATCGGAACGCCACACCAGGTTTATCTGCGTGCCGGCGCCATGGACTCCGGTTCGCTTTGCCAATTAAGCGTGTTGATCCTGCAGGATGCTCACCTGCAATTATGACATTTTAATGAGCCACTGCGGATGGAACAAGGGCACGGCGAGGTCAGCCGCCGGGCAGCAAAGCATTGGGGTTTTTAATAGATACTTAAATGCTGTTAATTTAGCTCCCTGCAAATGAGGGCGGGTGGGGGTGGTGGTGGTGGTTGAGGGGGGGCAGGGGGTTAGAAGCAAGCGTACAGAATGGCCTCTATGATTCCAGGGGCTTCCGAACTATTTTTCGGGATACACACATACTTTGATAGTTCAAAAGCAGACTATAGACTGCAAGGTTAAAATATCCCATCAACCAGGCTCCACAAATAACCCGCACGAGCCATCTGTACACTTGATGCAAAAAGCTATCAACCCAGCTAAACAGAACACAATTGATGAGGAACTAGATAAAATTATCACAGAGAAAGTACCTACAAGGGATCATTCTTCAACATGGTGAAAGAAGAAGGCTACGTTCCTCATCAAGTGTTTAATGCTGATGAAACCGGGCAATCCATTCCATCAAGCCATCAACGAACATCACAAAGGTAAATAAAACGACTTTATTATACTGTACTGTCTATTTCTTTAAGTATAATACCATAGCACATTTATTATACATAAAATAAGGTATCTCTTGTGTAGTTTTAAGGCTTAGAAAATTACAAAGTAGAAAATGATGTTTTATGGGGACCTTGGAATGGATTTTTCTCATTTTAATGGTTTCCTATGGGAAATTATTTTTTGGGATACACACTTTTTGCCTTACACACTCTGTCTGGGAACCAATTAAGTTCGTAAACCAAGGTATCACTGTACTGTAAACACGTCACAGGCCATTGACGTGTATGATCTTCATCCACGAATAGTAGCATGAGTACCATTCCTGATAACGATATAAAATACAGAGACGGGAACCACATTTACGCACCTTGTGGACCGGGAGGGTTTTAAATGCCGCACCTTATACGGAGGGCAATATTATTTCCAACAACCTATGCTGACTGACACTATCACAAAATATCAGTGTCTTGGAGTTTTACTTATGCATTATTTTAGGCGCTTAAAGCACGTAGGGTTAAATCCCGGCCAAGAGTGCAGGATTTCTCTTTTTTTAATGGGAAAATGACGGTCGCCGCTTTTAATGTCCCCGCAAGAATGTGTTATGGCGCTGTTGCTCCCTTTCAGCCGCGACCCTCCCTGAATTCAAGCCGATTATGGATAACAACCAGATTACAGAGCGATACATCAAAGTCCGAGCTTACTGCTCAGCGGGGAGCCACTCTGGGACATTTCAAAAATCGACCCGCTGGTTTCGTATTCAGTGTGTCACACAGGAAACTTTTCTGTCGTTGTTGACCGCCTTGCTGCCGACGTGTAGTTCTGTTAGTTATGATGCAATAAATAAAGAAATGAACAACAACAACAACAACAGAACGAGGCAGGGAAAAGAACAAAGAGGCATAAACAAAGACTCGGAAATGGCGGTATTCTGACACAGAATATTGAGCAGTATCGAGCTCTGTGTTTTAATTCCACGATGATTGCAAAATGAAATAATAACAATACTACTATTACTACAAATACTCTTACTAATACCGTAAAGTCTCGTTATATCGATATTCAAGGGAGTCCGAAAAAATATCGATATAACCGGGACTATCGATATATCTGACCATGTTTGCATGTAATTTTCTCCGTGCGTGCATAGAAATCATATCGATATAACCGGGACTATCGATATATCCGATATCGATATAACGAGACTTTACTGTATTACTAATACTCATTCTCATACTCATACATATTCTCATTCTTATTCTCATTCTCATTCTCATTCTCATTCTCATTCTCATTCTCATTCTCATTGTCTTACTCGTACTCGTACTGTTACTCGTACTGTTACTCGTACTCGTACTCTTACTCGTACTCTTACTCTTACTCTTACTCTTACTCTTACTCTTACTCGTACTGTTACTCGTACTCGTACTCGTACTCTTACTTTTACTGTTACTCGTACTTTTACTGTTACTCGTACTCGGACTCTTACTCGTACTCGTACTCGGACTCTTACTCGTACTCGTACTCTTACTGTTACTCGTACTCTTACTGTTACTCATACTCGTACTCATACTCGTACTCTTACTGTTACTCGTACTCTTACTCGTACTCGTACTCGTACTCGTAGTCTTAGTCTTAGTCTTAGTCTTAGTCTTGGATAGATAGAAACAGTACTCTAAATATGATTGTTGTTTTTGAGAGATAGAAAATGGTAACTCTGCGTTTGTTTAAAGCACTCAAAAGTTGAAGACCGGCAGCAAGATATAGACGAGATGGTGGGCGTGGTTGACAAGGAGGCTGTGTGTTTGGAACGTGTCATCACAATAAACACAAAATGATGAAAATCGAACATTTGAAGGCGGATGACTCTTTGACATTAGCACGCCGCTAATCGTTACTTTGCTACTCCTTCGTCATTGAGCTTCTCCGGAGGTGACTAGCGCGCTCGTTGGGGTCCATCATTACAATGGCGGAATGGCTGTCCACTTCCCGCTGGGAAGAGGTGCCCTTTGCTTTCACACTTAAGAGCTCGTTGTTCACAAAATAACAGCATGGCGAGTGCCTGCCCCCCCCCCCCCTTCCTACCAATCCATCCCTTTGGATAAAGGATACGCCTCCATTTTAACTTAAAAGCAGACGCGCGACGCTCCGCTATCAAGGGAAGTCATAATAGCGCCAAGGAAAAGGGTGTCATCATACATCTGAATGCACAATTACATCTTTAAAGCACTCAATTTGATATTTTTCCCCTCTTGCAAAAACAAACTGCCGTTACACTTAGCGAAGTAAAAAAAGAAATCGTACCAACACATGAAAGGTTTTGTTGAAAATGATGGCTTTTATAGCAGTGCTTCTGAATTATTTTCTGCTATGGCCTTTTTGATTGTTGGTAAGCAGTTTGGATTCGACCTTTGAGGTTTTATAATAATAATAATAATAATAATAATAATAATAATAATAATACATTTCATTTATAAGCGCCTTTCAAAACTCTCAAGGTCACTTTACAGTCACAGGATAAGTTTTTCTGTGGATGAGCAGCGGCAGCCACATGCCCCAGCGTTCACTCAAACCGGAATAAGTCAAATAGATAGAAAGCTAGCTAATAGATATCTAATAGATAGTTAGCCAGGTAGCTAACTAGATAGCTAGCCAGCTAATAGATAGCTAGCTAGATAGCCAGCCAGCTAGCCAGTTAGCTAATAGATAGCAAGTAGAAAGCAAATATATAGCAAATAGAAAGCTATCAAGCTAATACACGGCTAATAATTAGTTAGCTAGATAGCTAACTAGATAGCCAGACAGCTAATAGATAGTTAGATAGATAGCCATCCAGCTAGCCAGTTAGCTAATAGATAGCAAATAGATAGTAAATAAAAGCAATATATAACAAATAGATAGAAAGCTAGGGAGATAATATGTAGTTAATAAATAGTTAGCCAGATAGCTAACTAGATAGCCAGACAGCTAATAGATAGCTAGATAGATAGCCAGCCCGCTAGCCAGTTAGTTAATCGATAGCAAATAGATAGAAAGCCAGGGAGAAAATACATAGTTTATGAATAGTCAGCCAGCTAGCAAGTTAGTTAATAGATAGCAAATAGAAAGCAAATATATAGCAAATAGATAGAAAGCTAGGGAGATAATACATAGTTAATAAATAGTTAGCCGGATAGCTAACTAGATAGCAACAACCACAACAAACAAGCAAAGCAAACCGAAGCGTTTCTGTGATTGAATGTCAGGCCCGGCTGCGTATCATCAATCTGTATTGCGAATCGCTCCCGAGGTGTTTTTTTTCTCGTTTTTTTCTTCCCCCTCTTTTGTCCCCATCAAGGTCTTATTCACTCGAGAGCTTCAGCAGATTAGCGCTCCGCTGGTGTGCAATGGCTTCTCGGCGCGCCGCTTCAAGTCCAATTTGAAGTGTCTAAGAGCATTCTTGTCGTTAGCGTTTACCCCAGACTGTTTTTCACACTGACCGAATGCGACGTTAAAGACAAATAAAAACCACATCAGCCCGTGTTGATCTTCGTCCGACGCATTCTGTCTTGTCGGACAACAGTTTTCAAGGGGGTTATGGATAGGCCTGTTTGCTAAAGCTATTATTTACAAAATGGTCCAAATGTCAATGCTCCTTTTGGCTTTCCTTGTTGAATGGTGTGCCGGCGTGAAAAGGCTGCACTTTAAAGGACAACCGACATCTCCGGACAAGTTGTATAATTTGTAATTTGTAAAATGGCTTCAAATGACTTCTACTGAGCGTATTTTACAAAGATTCCACCGCATGTAGCTATATTTTACATTTTAAGACTCGCGCTGAATATTCAGGAAGTCTTGTTTTTGAGTTGGTGACGAGTCCATACGTGACGTCACTGAAGGAACGCCCCTGACCAAAAAAAAAGACACATTGTAGCAGTCCTTCCATCACGTCAATGTATTTTGCTGTACTTGTTTGCTCTGAAAACCTCGTGTTGCACCAAAAAGCCGCCAGAAGAGGGCGACCAAGCTCCATGGAAGGAATTTATCAGCCGGTGGAAACGGGCTGACTAATTCCCTACACGGCTTTGTCGCCATTTTCTGCCTCCCTTGGGTGCGACATTTCCCACCCCTGATGCCTCGAAATGATACGGAATACATTCTTTAATCGATTGCAAACATGTATGCTTTCTTCTTCAGAACTATTTGGATCATATTCATAACTGGATGTGTAACAAAAAAGCATATTCTCCGAATCTGAAGCCATTGTTTTGATTCTCCAGCAATACAAGACATCTTGGCGTGACGTCACGAACTGGGGGCGGGACTTTCTGAAAATGCCCAATTCGCAGCTCAATTTTTTGCAGATTTTGGACACTTTAAGTTTTGCATTTGAATAAAAATATCATACTGCGTGTTTTGGGTATTTTAGATGCTATAAAACGTTTTTCTGATTAAAAAAAAAACAAAAAAGTGACGTCGGGTGTCCTTTAAGAGAGAGGTGAACTGCCGAGAGGAAAAAAAAAAAATTGCTATCGTGCCACCATCGGATCAATAGAGATGTGTTTACTCTTCCCGACGGCGCAATGCTCACTCCATAATGGTGATTATTAAACAGCCTGTTGAGTGAGCGCTTTTGTCCGCCCGCTTGTCAGCCCTCTCGCCCGGCAGAGGGTCATGCACACTCTTGCTGTCAGGTTAGCGCGTGCAACTTGGGAAAATGCTATCTGTCAAAAGAGAAGGCCCAGCTATTCGGCTAACGCTTTTGCGGAACAAAAAAAAACACTCGGCAGGTCAATGACATTCCTGGTCATTAAAAGCCAAAGGGGTCAGTCAAGCAGCCCCTGTTAGTTGAAGGGCTACATTGTGTCACGTTTTGGTTTGCGACCAACTGGTGGCACTGTTGGGCCCAGCCTGCAGCTGCAAAGGTCTTTGTTATTTCAATCAGCAGTCGTTAAAAGGACTTCCGGCACGACCATTCGGTGGCGGGTTATTGTTTGTTTCACCCTGTCATTTTTGTTTCTTCTTGCCATGCTTTATTCAAGGTTTTGTTTGCTACTTTGGACAGTTTTGTTCAGATGACTTTATCTTTTTGAGATTTTGTCCCTGCTGACTTTATTTAATATAATTTGTCAAATACACCTTCACGTTTGTTTCATCTTGTCTTGTTTACTCATAGTTTTTGTTTGCTACTTTTGACCTTTTTTGTTCTGATGACTGTTGTGTGAGATTTTGTTCCTGCCGACTTTATTTATAATAATAATAATAATAATAATAATAATAATAATAATAATAATAATAATAATAATACATTTTATTTTCAAGCGCCTTTCAAAGCTCTCAAGGACACTTTGCGTCACACACAAGCATATGAAAAAACTGATTAAATAATAAATAAAATACAATTATAAATAGAAACAAGAGATAAAGCTACACAGAAAATTTGATTTAATATATTTAATGCAATTTGTCAAATACACCCTAATCCTCCCTCTTGTCTGCTTTTTTGGGGTCCACCACCATCACCATCTTACAAATCGTGATAGATTCAATATTGGTGGCTGGTATCAGCATACTTCACAACTACCTAATACCCTTAAATAAGGCTAATAAAGGATAATAAAGGCCCGATACATGCCTGAAACGGATTCATGCTCACCCATCTGAGGTTTAAACCCTTCCCTTACACTTTTCAGACACAGGGTTTCATTTATCAAATATTTGTAGACATGCTGTTGTACTCTAGTTTTGTTTGCTACTTTGGACCTTTTTGTCCTGATGAATTTGTTGTATGAGATTTTGTTCTGGCTTGCAAATCGTGAGTGACGCATTGGAGACATTTGGTCTCTTCAGCTCTAGAAAACAATTGTTATCCACGGAAGAAGACCTTCTGCGTGGCTCTTTTAGCTTTTAGCTAAATAGACTTATTGTCTATAACTGCCGTTGGCACGTTTGAATCCCCGCAAGTCTTTTTCCATTTGAAATACGGCGATCTGAAGTAGAGTATTATAGAATCAGTTCGTTTTAGACAGCAATCCAGAATAATATCGTTTAATAAAACAATAATGGAATTCAGGTTGAATGAAGGTGAAATACGAGTTCTACATTTTCGACAGAAACTGTCCAAGGAATGGTGGATGGGAGCGGGGGGGGGGGGGGAAGACCATTTGGAAGTTGTGTGCGTCTCAAATCCCCCAAAACCATTGGTGTATATTTTGCCATTCTTTCAGGTGAATGAACAGCGGCCTTTTTGCTTTAATGGATTTCTCGCCGCTGAGTGACAGCGTTTCAATGGGCTTCAGCCAAATGGGGTGGTAAAAGGGGCATTAGGAGTCACCAAAGAGATTGGGGGTTGGCCATAGACGTACGGCGTCTTCTGCTACGTGTGACAGATGCGCTACACGTGCGAGCATTTTCAATGCGAGGCTACAATCGCTTCGATATTTCCATGCTGGGTTTTTTTTCTTTTCTTTTTTTTTGTGTGTGAATGCGTATATTTGCGACAACAACACTTTTCGCTCTTTGTTTTCTCTCTTTAGTACATTTTTAGCTAGCTAGAATATTGAGTTTCAGGACCACATAAACATTCAATCCAGCCTGAAAAATCTTAGATTCAGCGTTAATTACTAAGTTATATGGGTCTGGAGTTATCTGAGCTTGAAATGAGGACGCCTGTACAAAATACAATGCAATACAACATACATATTGACTTAGTTTTCCTTGAGAGTTTTTAAAGATGCTTAAAATGAAATTTCTTCTTCTTCTTCTTCTTAAAAGCTGTATACTTGAAATAAACTATTTTAGGAACAAGCCTGTACTTGGATGGACGTCTTGATCTAAAATAAACATGTCAAACCGCATGCGCCGGTGTTCAGCATTGCCAGACGTCTGGATACCCCCCAACAGTAAACAGAAAGCATGCGACGATAAGCAAAATACAGCCATTTATATTAATTTATTTTCTTTTGTGTTTGGTCGCTGGCGCGGGATTATCACACTGAACATACAGTCCAAATTCCAGGGCAAACATTTGTCGTTAATCTGCTCACCCAAACCCTGCGAAGTGTCTCCTTTTACATAAAGCTGATCAAATTAAGATGCTCACGCTAACCAAAAACTCTGTTGTCACCACGTGAATTGACCCCAAGAGACGCGAACGCCGCGCTGTTACAGGAACGAACCGTCATCACTGTACGGGTGGGGGTAATATTTAATCCTCGCGTACAGCGTACTCTATGTCTTGACATTCTCAGTTGGGGTTCGGAACCGGAATGGCCGACCAGGGCACAACCGCAAATACATTCAGTGTGCTTATGTGTTAGCGTAATCCTTTAATTGCGGCGCTGTGAGACTCTCAATACCATATTAAAAACGATTCAATGCAGCCAGTTAATGGAAAGGCAGAAGGGGTATCATGTTTTGCATAAAACCTTTAAAGCCAATGCCTTCCTTCATCCATTTTGATCACAGTGACATATTCACGTCTCGCGTAATCCCCCCTACCTTTTTTGGCTGTTAGTTTATGGAAAATATATCATTTTTCAAATGTAAAATTCCAATTATGTCACTGCATTTAGGTCATCTGGGCTAATCCAGCGATTCCAGGACAAAATGACAAATATCTGACGAAGTGTGAGACTTGGACAAAGACAGGAAAAGAAAGACATATAATTTTTAGCACATTTGTAGATACGCTCCTTGTACAGTGGTTCTCAAATTCAAAATGGCAATTGTGTCACGGTTTGCAAGGTGGTGATAGCGGGTGTGGATCCCAAAAAGCAGGCAGGAGGGAGCAGCAGGTTGTGTTTGAGAAATTGTATTAAAATAAAGTCAACAGGAACAAAATCTAAAACATCAAAGTCATTCAAACAGAATGTATACAAAGTATCACATAAAGACCAAGAGTCTGCCAAGATTAAACAAACACATGCACAGCACACAATGCATACAACAAATAATGACCCGACAACGAATGGTCATGCCGGGAGTCCTTTTAACTGTCACTGATTGGGAACGACCAGCACCTGCGAGGCAGCAGGCAGGGCTGACAGCGCTACCCGATGGTCGCCAACCAGATCATGACAATCGGGCTAAATTCAGCGATTCCAGATAAAAATGGCAAATATGTGACTTGCTATGAGACTTGGACAATAGACAGAGAAACAAAAACAAATAACCCCAATTTTTAATAATAAGAATACGTTTCATTTCTAAGCGCCTTACAAAACTCTCAAGATCACTTTACAGTCGAAGGATCAGTTTTTCCATGGGTGAGCAGCGGCAGACACATGCACCAGCGTTCACTCAACCTGGAAGTAAATAGAAAGCTAGCCAACAGATAGCTAGCTATATAGCCAATAGAAATCTAAGTAGAAAGTTATTATTATGATTATTATTGTTAATAATAATAATAATAATAATAATAAACACGTAAGTACACAAATAAACAAATAAAAACATATTCATAAATAAATAACCTACCTACAGAATAAATAAGGTTGATAAATAAATAGATAAATAAATAATTACACACATGACGAAATAAATGAATAAATAAATAAACTACCGAATGAATAAATAAAAAAATAGGTCAATAAATAAATATATGAATAAATAAACACCTGACCAAATGAATGGATAAATAAACAAACAAATAAATAAATACATGCATACATACATATATACATAAATAAATGAGCGAGCGAACGATTACATAAATGAATAAATACACACATAAATAAATATATAAATACATATACCACCAAACAACTAAGTAAACAAACAAACAAACAAACACATAAATAAATAAATAGATAAACAAATAAACAAATAAATAAATACATGCATACATACATATATACATAAATAAATGAGCGAGCGAACGATTACATAAATGAATAAATACACACATAAATAAATATATAAATACATATACGACCAAACAACTAAGTAAACAAACAAACAAACAAACAAACAAACACATAAATAAATAAATAGATAAACAAATAAAGAAATAAATAAACAACCAAATAAATAAATAAACACATGACCAAACAAATTAATAGATAAATAAATAATAAATAAATAAATAAATATTTGTTGTGCCGCCTTCCAATCACAAACATTGTTTTCAGTAGACTGTAGCTCTGCAGCTCTGCCTTAGCTAAAGATTTCAAAATGCACTTCAATTTTTATTTGACTTATTACACCGAAATATTCCCAAACAATTCAAGTAAATTCTGCCACCTTCACAACTAATTTTTCTGATGTTTCATACAAGGGAGGCCCACTTTTTAATTGGCTCTCATTATGCGCCACGTGGGCATACATGGAGAAAATGATTAAAAAAACATTCCAGTCAATTTAGTAGCCTGTGAATGATGTTCGCTAAATAAAAAAAAGGAAGGTCGGCCGCTGCGACGTCCTCCTCCGGGGAGCACGCAGCGCATCTTCAAACGCCAGCTTTCCATCATGTCCTCTTTGGATGTCGTCAAATCTCAAATTATGACAGCTATGCAGATGCAGGTCAGGTGTTTTTATAGCCCCCCCCCCCCCATCGCCACCATACAGTCGATTTTTTTGTCTGTCACACTCAACAATAAAACAGCTTTGGTGGAAGGAATCTGCCAACTGGGCTCCTATGCTAAATTGACAATGTCCCTTGGGCGGGCTATCTCTGAAGGGGCCTAATGTAGCTTGTCTGCCGGATGTCCGTTGAGATTCCAGGGAAGAAAAACAAAGTTAAAAAAAAGGTCTGTCAGACTAGAGGAAATTTTACATCTAAATGTCAGTCATTGCAAACAATTAGAAAGCGTTGCAAAAACAAAAAGTAATACTCGTTCGGGAAAGTCGCGATGGAAAGCCCGTTCGTCATAAGAGAATGCGTATTTAGTTTTATCGGCGAGCCAGATGCAATCATCATCAGAGCTATTTATGGCTCACGAGCCATAGGTTGCCGACCCCTGAACTATTTCCCATAGTCCATCAAGGATATGGTGTACAGTAAGACCTCAACTTACGAACTTAATTGGTTCCCAGACAGAGTGTGTAAGGCGAAAAGTGTGTATCTCAAAAAACACATTCCCATAGGAAACCATTAAAATGGGAATAATCCGTTCCCGGGTTTCCATAAAATATACTTTTCAACTAAATAAGACTTAAAACTACACACAACATACCTTATTCTATGTATAATAAATGCGCTATTGTATTGTAATGAAAGAAATACACTGCATTGTATCATAAAGTCACTTTATTTACATTTGTGATGGTCATTTATGGCTTGATGGAATGGCGTTGGAGGTTGAACGTGAAAGGGAATTGCTGTTTGGAAAGAGAGGCGCATTACATGACGACTGTAATTAAAGAAATAAACTGCTGTAAAATAAAGTTTTATTTACCTTTTTGATGGTCGTTGATGGCTTATGGAAGGAGAGTCACCTTCCATAAGGACTGTTGGTAACTTAACCTCTGGTGCTGTTCGGTCGTGTGCTTCCGCCGAAGATCACTCCGCCAGCCGTGGTGGGTGTGTATTATGAAAATAGTGCTTATTATAAGGTTTAATTTTCAGAAATTTGACGTTTGTAAGACAAAAAGTTTGTAAGTTGAGGTGTTTGTAAGTTGAGGTCTCACTGTAATTATGCTAGCTTGCAAATCCATGCCCGTTCTCTCTCATACAACTTTTGAACATCACCTTCAAAAGACCGATCTGTCCATATTCCGCATGTCAGCATACTTTTTTTTGTTGCTTTCAAGTCAAGATGATAATGTGAACAAGGCTGCGGTAGGCCGCCAGGACAATGGATTCTTGCTTCGAGGACAGATGGGGCGGGTGATCTCGTGGTAGACAATAAGTAAGATTCATTGGGTCATTTTTTTTCAGTTCTGTCTGCCAAGACGGCGAATGAAATGTTCAATGTTTCATGGGATAGGAAAAGGGCAGAATTTGTCTTTGTGTTTGCCGGAGGAAGGAGGGAGTGAGGGAGTTTGATCGTCGGAAAGACTCAAAAACAAGGGACAATTAGGACCGACGGGGAAAGCACTGGAAAGGGTGAGCGAGGCTGTTTTGGGCGGTCTGATGGATGACGGCGTAGACGGCTTGGTGGGGGCGGCGTCTACGCTGAATGATGATGGCCTAATATCATCATCCCCCCCTGTCAGCCCTAATAGGCTTTCCTTGGTGGAAATCACTCACACGGAGCCTCCATCATGCCCGGGACCCCCCCTTTTGACAGCATCATCCATCCACTCAAGCCAAGCTAACGTCTCCAAACGAATAAGGAAATACATGCTTCAAGGAGATCTGAAAAATTAAACGGTTAGCTCGCCGACAATTTCTTTCAGTGGGGGGGGGGGATGTTGTCGTGGCAGGAAAAGGGTCGGTCGGGCAAAATATCGATATTGCCGACAAGTGGAGTTTCTCCAGATGCAATTTTCGTCCAACCGGTGTTGCTTCTTGACATTCGGGTGAAGTCGGTCATTGGTTTTTAGTCAATATACAGTGATACCTCGGTTTACGAACCCCTTGGCTTACGAACTTTTCCGTTTACGAACATTAAATTGATGAAGATTTTACCTTGCCATACAAACTTTACCTTGGTATACGAACTTTTTTTTCGTACACGGAGCTGCCTCAATGAGTGATGTGTCGTTCGCGAACGAGCCCGTTCTTCTCACAACAAAATGGCAGCCGACTATTTTTGTCCTCTATTCCCCGCCCCCGGTCTTCAGTTAAAGCCACGTGATTGGTGAAGAACGCAGCAGTCAGGGGAGATGCTTTAAAGACATGACACAGACATGACAATGACGCATTCAAATGAAAGAACGCTGCGAAACACAGTGGGGGGCTCGGTTAAATTATAGGGTCGCTTTGCTACATCTGACTTGGTGTGCTATTCCCTGAGTCTACACTGATTACTTCTATTGTCCTGACGGATTACTTCTATTGTCCTGCCTGATTGCCCCATTTGCTCTGGTATCCTCACCTCATCAGCATAACAAAGCCAATGTTGCCTAAGAAGTCTGTTGTACAAATGATCCAAATTAAACCTCACCCCACCATGGCGATTTAGTGAAGGGTTTTGCTGTTTTATGAAAATGGCTTCTTTTACTTCCCTTTCAAACCATATATTTTCTTTCACAAAGATTGTAACCTCGCTGTCGTCAAATGCTAGCTTTTAGGTGGACATGTACCGTAGATTGACGCCCATTAGTATTATCCCTGCAATTTTTAGAGCATTTTTAGTTCGCTGACGAAGCCTCTCGGATAAGAAGTCCGACACCTTCAAAGGAGTAGAGATGACTGCTGAAGAAACCTTCTCATCGATGTTTCAAGCAATTCCTGCGTCTGTGTTTTTATTTCCTAAAAACAAGCTAATCTAGTGATGAATCTTAGATACGATATTTAGATTCCTTCATTTTGTCCCGCCCTTTTATCATTTCTTCATTTGGGAACACCGACATATTTTTTTTTTTGCGGCAATGTTGAATTAGCAGCATATACGAGTGAGCGCGGGAAGGTCATTATAAAGGATGCTAAAAATAACCCTTTGAATCCTTTGTCGCCACCGATGCAACAGACGCATCTTCTGAGGAATTCTAATTTTAGCCCGTCCGCCTTTGAGAAGAGTCGCCCCCGCCGCTGTTTTCCTCGCCGCGATACACCTGTCACTGCTTTCCCGAGCGCAATGGCTGATCACAGCACACTTTAAACATGCTTACTCTCCTCTTATCTCTTCCCGTAGCCTTGCCGATCCCGTTATCTCCGATCGCCACTTTAATCATGTGACACCTTTCCAGCAAACCACAACCTCCTCCCATCCCTCTTTACCAAACACACACACACACACACACACACACACACACACACACACACACACACACACACACACACACACACACACACACACACACGCACGTAAACCGCCGGCGTCAATAACGCTGACATTTTTTTTTCAAAGTCTCCTTCTGAAAACGTCAAAATTGTCAGCTTTCATTACGGACACTGTTAAAAAAAAGAATAATAATAAAATGCCGAAAATGCATCATTGTTTTGCTTTTAAAAGCTCTGCCTACATGGATATACACCCGCCCCCTCTACACATATCCGCCCTCCCCTCAGTATAACTGACATACATTTTCATCAAGTCCAATTCGCTCTTCCTGACGCATCAAAATTAATTAGACGACTACCCGCCAGTCCAATTTTCTGACAGCCCACATTTGAAGTCGGATGGCTGTCACATGCGTTTCTTCAACCGCAATTTGCGTATGAGGGCGCTTTGTAGTGGTGCTGTTCAACCCCAAAATAACATGATGCTGATTATTTTTTTTCTGGGTATGTATTTATGCAGGTGTGTCATCATCCGTTGATTGATCATTGTGTGGAATCAATAGTTGGGTCGATCAAGCAGGCATCGTTTAGAACATTTAACAAGAAAGTGATCGGTAGTTCATTTACGGGCTTTTTATAATAATAATAATAATAATAATAATAATAATAATAGTCACCAATCAATAATAATAATAGTCACTAATTCATTTCATTTATAAGCGCCTTTCAAAACTCTCAAGGACACTTTACAGTCACAGGATCTTTCTTCTGCTGGTGAGCAGCGGCAGCCACACACGCCAGCGTTCACTCAACCCGGAAGTAACCCAAATAGATAGAAAGCTAGTTAATAACAATACATAATAATAATAATAATACAGTAAAGTCTCGTTATATCGATATCGGATATATCGATAGTCCCGGTTATATCGATACTATTTCTATGCACGCACGGAGAAAATTACATGCAAACAGGGTCGGATATATCGATAGTCCCGGTTATATCGATATTTTTTCGGACTCCCTTGAATATCGATATAACGAGACTTTACTGTAATAATAAAAATAATAATGCATTTCATTTCTAAGCGCCTTTCAAAACTCAAGGACACTCCACAGTCACTGGATACTTCTTCTGTGGGTAAGCAGCGGCAGCCACACGCGCCAGCGCTCACCCAACCCGGAAGTAACCCAAATAGATAGAAAGCCAGCCAGCTAATAGATATAATAATAATAAAAATAATTTGGAATCAATTTCCTATCTTGTTATCTAGCTCGCTGGCTGGCTACCTAGCTGGCTATCTATCTATTTGCTGTCTATTTGCTATCTAGCTGGTCAGCTGGCGATCTAGCTGGCTATCTATTCGCTATGTGGCTAGCTAGCTAGCTATGTAGCTCGCTATTTATGAGCTATATGGCTATCTATCTAGTTGGCTAACTTTCTACCTGGCTATCTATTAGCTATCTGTTAGCTAGCTAACTAGCTAGCATTCTATCTATTTGAGTTACTTTGTAACTTTGTAAATGTAAATTTCTCCACTGTGAGACTAATAAAGGCATATCCAATCCAATCCAATCCAATACTTCCGGGTTGAGTGAATGCTGGCGCGTGTGGCTCCCGCTGCTCACCCACAGAAAAACTTATCCTGTGACTGTAAAGTGACCTTGAGAGTTTTGAAAAGTGCTTTTAAATAAAATGGATTATTATTATTATTATTATTATTATTTATTATTATTATTAATTATTCCAGCTGCATTTTCCGTCCACTTTCAAACCCACACCCAGCAATAAGTGTAGCGATGTTCGTATTATCCGCATGTTTCATAACAGAGGTGTGTTTCCAAACCATTGTAGTCTCCATTGCCTCTCTTTGAGCCGCGAAAGGCCGATGCCAGAGGCAGAAAGGAGCTATCTGTCGTCAAGACGGCTGCTGACACTCGCCTCACCCCGGTTGGGGGGTGGGGGGGGGGGTGTGGAGAATAGAGGACAGGCAGCTGCTATAGTCCGGACAGGAAGCACACAGGGAACCATATCAACAGCTGCCCCCCTCGAGCCCAACATTAGCACGCAAGTCGGCAATGGGTCATATGAAAAAGATAAATGTTTGCTTTAGCCGATAGGGGAGATTGACTTCATACTGTATCCTCGCGTGCGCCTTTTCTTTTTTTTTGTTTAGGGCTTGACGCGCGGTCGGCTTTGTCATTTCACAGGTGACGACAACATGGCCGCCTGTGAATGTTGACTAAACATGGCGGACTACAAAAAGATCAAGCGGCTCAGGCTTGAGCTGGCTTGTGTACACTAACTGCTCCACTGGAAGCTTTTTCAATACAGAACAATCGTTGTTTCCTGTGGAAAGGCGACAGTTGCCATCGAGTGGATGAATGTATTGAAATTGAAATGAGGATATACTTTAATATATTAAAATAAGCATCTATTTTAGCCTTGAAAATAGTTGTTGTAGTTTCGTTCGAAGGATTTTGACTGCGTTCTGCTTTTATCTCTTTTAACTCTAAAATTTCCTTCCAGGTATCATAAAAGGATTTTCATGAGTTTATTCCAGTTTTAATATAAAAAATAAAAACTTAATTTAAAGCAGATTCTTTACTTACAGACAGTGTATTATAGGTGTTCAAATAAATACCTGACATGTTTCGGCGTATACTTCCGCCTTCGTCAGACTATGGCTAACTTTCTCAGACTCTGACGAAGGCGGAAGTATACGCCGAAACATGTCAGGTATTTGAACACCTATAATACACTGTCTGTAAGTAAAGAATCTGCTTTAAATTAGATATCAAGTAGACATGATGAACTTAGTACAACGAATAAAAATTTAAGATTGTTGAATTGATAAAAGCCTCCCAAATCTAAATTGGATGAAATGTGAATTTCTCCACTGCGAGACGAATCAAGGCTCATCCAATCCAATGAAATCCAAAGCATATTTTTCAGAAGAATTTTTCAGAAGAATCACAATCAACAAAACCTCGGTTTTAAAATAAATGCAAAGCCCATTAAATTGAAGCGTTTCTTAAAACATTCCTGCTGATTGAAATGCAGTTTTTCACAAAAACTAACCTTTTTTTTTTTGGTTGAGATTATTGAAAATAAAATTGCCATTAAAGTTCACCAACATGCTATAGTACAAAGACACATTATTTATTTATGTATTTATTCGTTTATTTATTTGTTTATGTATTAAATCATTTATTTATTTATTAAAGCATTAATTAATTAATTAATTTAATTATTAGACCCTTCATTTATTTATTTATTTATTTATTTATTTATTTATTCATGTGATCTTTGATTTATTTAGTGATTTAGTGAGTAGATTTATTTATCTATTTATCTATTCATTCAATCATTTATTTACTTATTTCTGCATTTATTTAGTCGTTTATTTTGTCATTATTTCTTTCAATCATTTATGTATTTATGTGTTTATGTATTTATTTATTCGATCATTTATTCTTTCAGTCCTTATTTATTTATCTATCTATTTATTATCTATTTTCAAGGCTCACCTCAAAACCCACTTGTTTAAAATTGCTTTCAATGTATAGTTCTATCTGCTATTTTATTACATATCATTTTACTTATGGTTTTATTATGTGCTTTGTTTTATTGTTTTTATTGTAAAGTGTCCTTGGGTGTTTTGAAAGGCGCTTGAAATAAAATGTATTATTATTTATTTTGTTATTATTCTTTTATTTATTCATTCGATCATTCATTTATTTAGTCATTTATTCATTCATTTATTTATTCATTTTTTTGTTTATTTATTTATCAATGTATTTTTGTTTGTTTGTTTATTTATTTATTTATTTATTTATTTTCCCCCCATCCAAAACCCGTTTTTGTTTGTTTTTGTTTCAACATTTCCACATAGGGAACGCTCAAAAAAGATTAAGCCAACCAAATTTTCCACTACCTGCGGCCATTACAATGACCTCAAGACCAGGTCAAGAAGACCACCCTTTCCCTCTAGCAGTCAATAAATCATGATGTCACCTCTGCTGAACGACCCCCCCCCCCCCCACCTCCCCGGCCCCAAGCCCCCTTTTTCGTGCTATCGCTAACTTTGAGTGTCCTCCGCATTCTTTCACTTCCTCCTGCACCTCGGCTGACCCCTCCGTCCAAACAAACCGCCTGTCAGCGCCGCACCGACAGGTACGACAGCTCCGGCTAATGTGAAGAGTGATCCCTCCCCGGAAAAAGTCACACTCTTCCTCCTCACCCATACCCTCACCCTCACCATCGTCCTCGACTTTGTGTCTCCGAGCCCCTCCTTCCTCTTCTTCCAACTTTTTTTTTCCCTCTGAGATTATAGACGATCTGAGAAAATATGTAATTACCAGACGTACCGCTAAGCTGCTTGAAGATGGAATGCGTTTTTGAGTCCCTAGCCAACTTCCACACAAGGGTTCTCGAACAGGGAGGGGGCGGGGGTAGCGTGGTCTTCACTCTTAACATAAGTCTTGGTTCATCGATGAAAAGGTTTCTTCAGCCGTCATCTGTACTTCTTTGAAGGTGTCCGACGTTTCGCTTCTTATCCAAGAGGCTTCGTCAGCGAACTATTATTATTTCTTTGCTGGTAGTTTTGGCCCTATATATAATCCTACTGTCCAGACGTGGCGGTGCCAGACTCTGCTATGATTGGTCGGGGGCAGCAGAAGACTACTCTCTGCGTCTACACTGATTCCTTCTATTGCCCTGATTGATGACTTCTGTTGTCCTGCCTGAGTATGAGTTCTACGACTGGCCTGATTGCCCCATTTGCTCTGGTATCACCTCATCAGCATACTAAGCCTATGTTTCCTAAGAGGTCTGTTGGACGAACGATCCAAATTGAACCTCACACCACCATGCCGATTTAGTGAAGGATTTTGTTGTTTTTTTAGCTGAAGAAACCTTTTCATCGATGGACCACTCCTGTACGACTGAGAGCTTACAGAGACGTTAAGTCGTGGTTCCATCCAATTTGCCTGAAGCTTTAATTTGCCCTTACACGGATCATTGTTGGACATCCATTTGTGAATCTGCCGGTATTAGCTACCATTTGCTAACTTTAATACCTCAGCGTGGATTAGCATGTCTGGTTTTGAGGCGGAATTGGGGGGTGGGGCAATTCGCCACCTACGACATACATTGAGGTCATCTTTGCGCCATCCTGGTTTACATTGGTAGTCATCATTACATGAATAAATAGCAAAGAGATTACCTTGTAAGCCTTTTGGGAAGTCAACCCCTTTGGTCCATATCTTCCCCAGACATGAAGAAAGTATTAAACAGCTATTTCTGTCAGCATGTAAAATCCCTCCCCCCCCTTTTTTTTAAACTTTTGAGGTTGGTCCCCAAAGCCCCCCAAAAATATGCTTAAGCAAAAGCAAGAAAAAAAGGGAATCTGCTTTTCAGTGACCTTATCTGTAGCTTTGAAGCTAAGGTGAGGTGAGTGACAGGTCAATTTGTGATTGTATCGCTCCATGTACTCGCCATTTTTTTTTTCATACCAGATAAGTCTGCACTAATATGAAAACTGTCATAATTCATCCCTCATGTACGAATCATCAATCCGGTCACCTGTCAAGAAAGACGTGACATTCCGCTAACGTCCGCCCTTGTGTGATTTTCACTTTATGGAGATTATCCCTCACTACGAAGCAGTTAGGATTATTTTCTGTTTGAATCAAACTTTAGCCGCTAAAGTGACAGTGAGGTGCGCAGCATGGTTGTTGTTTTTTTTTTTTTCGTCCGCCGCCACCTTTCAAAAAGACATCGCGACCGCCGTCGTCCCCTCAGTCGCTAGTTTCCCGGACAAATTAACACACTCAGTGGTCAATGAGATTTCCAATTTCGAAAGGCAAAGTCGAGCGGCTAGCGGCGTAAATGAGCTCACGGGTGGCATCGTTTCCGGATGGGACAGGTGCAAATGTGATCTCTGAGGGGGGAAAGCGCCATCGTGTCCGTATTCCAGCCGTGATTCATCTTCGGCCTAATGAGTCCTCAGCTTTAAAAACAGGAGGTGGTTTAGGCTGGCCACTTTTTTAACAGATTTTCCAAATGTGTTCATTTGGATGATTTCCAGTGAGTGTTCATTTTTTTTTGTGGTTGTTATGGTAACCGTGGGTTTTTGACTTTCATTGGATTTTGGTAACAAAAAAGGTCTTGGTTAACTTGTCTGCCTCACAAATGCATACCTGTCAACCGGTCGTATTTTGCCGTATTCTGTACGATTTTTGCACGATTTTTTTTTAGCTAATAATAATACATTTCATTTATAAGCACCTTTCAAAACTCTCAAGGTCACTTTACAGTCACATGATAGGTTTTTCTGTGGGTGTGTAGCGATAGCGACACACGCCAGAGTTGACTCAACCCGCAAGTAACTCAAATAGATAGAAACCTAGCTAGCTATTAGTTAGCTAATAATAATCATAATACATTTCATTTATAAGCGCCTTTCAAAACTCTCAAGGTCACTTGACAGTCACAGGATAAGTTTTTCTGTAGGTGAGTAGCGGCAGCCAAACGTGCCTGCGTTCACTCAACCCGGAAGTAACTCAAATAGATGGAAAGCTACCTTGCTAGCAAATAGATAGCTAATAGATAGCCAGCTGTCTATCCAGCCAGCCAGCCAAATAGCCATATAGCTAGCTAGCTAGATAGCCAGCTAAACAGATGATAGATAGCTAGCTAGATGTGCACGGCATACAAGAAAGTTTGTACGGCAAACACAAAAATTTAGATTTTTTTTTTTAATGAACAGCTTAAAATACAGGTAACATCAAATTAACGACCAAGTTCCATTCCGACCAAATGGTCGTAAGTCAAAATGGTCGTAAGTCGAGCGAGAGTGAGATGCTGGCTGGCTGGCCAAAATTGCCGTATGCTGCTGCGAGAGCGTTGTTGTGCCAGGCATAGAATTAAAAAATAAAATAAAATACGGTCTGGCGGTGGTGGTCGTAAGTACGGGTGGTCGTAAGTCGCGCCGGCCGAAATCGGATGTTACTTCATTCATACTATATTGTACATACAATACAATACATGTTGAGTTATATAGCGCTTTAACAACAGCTGAAGCTGTAACAACGCACTAACATGATCAGCTATCATATACAGGAAATAAAGCAGTCACAAAGATAGGAGAAAACCTTGCCATGAATCATTGTCGGATGTACATATACAGGAAATTAAGCATACACAAAGACAGTCGAAACCCTTGCCATGAATCATTGTCGGATGTACAGGGGTGAGTATAACCCCCATAGTGTGAATAAACCCGACGCCTGATCTGCCCGGCAACCCGCATATCAAAAAATTGTTATCTCCGCAACCCGCTGCCTCCGTGTCCGCACTCGGGGCGCGTTTAATCACGCTGGCCCCGATGGGAGAGGGCTGTTTTTCCGCTGCCGTGATCAGAGGGGGCCGCCATGTGTCCTGGTCCTACGTATTAATCCTGCCTGGCGATGGCAACGGCCTTATCAGCTCCCAAAGCCCACCTCTCATGGGATCTGAGCTGCTGCCTCATCGCCCTCTAATCCGCCCGGAGAAATTGTTAACACCATGTAAACGCGTCCAGGGATGATATACGGCGTTTTGTATAACACACGCGTTATTGTTGAGCGTTTTGCATGCGGCTTCTGAGATTATGCATAGAATAAAGGTGAAGAAAGATGGTATTGATTGATGGGGATAACAAACGCCCAATATCGTTTTAGATGCAAATGTTCACTCGGCGTTACAATACAAATCTTTTGGTCCGCTTATGGATATGGACGGGCGAAAAATAGCGGGAGGGATTGGACGATTTATCTCAGTCAGCTACGTTCGTATAATGGAATGTACGCGGCGGTGAGGAAGGATCCAGATTACCACGTTAAACAAATGTATGTACGGTATTGTTGTAATCTGATGATCAACGTCAAGCATTGTTATGGTCGTTTAGAACATTTAACAAGAAAGTGATCGGTAGTTCATTTACGGGCTTTTTATAATAATAATAATAATAATAATAATAATAATAATAATAATAGTCACCAATCAATAATAATAGTCACTAATCAATAATAATAATAATAATAATAATAATAATAATAATAATAATAATAATAATAATAATACATTTCATTTATAAGCGCCTTTCAAAACTCTCAAGGACACTTTACAGTCACAGGATCTTTCTTCTGCTGGTGAGCAGCGGCAGCCACACACGCCAGCGTTCACTCAACCCGGAAGTAACCCAAATAGATAGAAAGCTAGTTAATAACAATACATAATAATAATAATAATAAAGTCTCGTTATATCGACAGCGGTTATATCGATAGTACTGCTTATTACGATACTATTTCTATGAACTCAAGGAGAAAATTACATGCCCGCAGGATCGGATATATCGATAGTCCGGTTATATCGATATTTTTTCCCACTCCCGAGAATATCGATATAACGAGACTTTACTGGATTTGAAAGATGACATCACAGTTTTTTTTGTTTAAAGTTGGTGTTGGGTTCAGCAAGAGCAGGAAATGAATAAATAAATAAACATATTAAGTTGTTTTTTTTAATCACAATTAGGACAAAATATCGGAATACAGTGATACCTTGGTTTACGAACTTAATTGGTTCCCAGAAAGTGTGTCTAAGGTGAAAAGTATGTATTCCAAAAATTAATTTCCCATAGGAAACCATTAAAATGAGAATAATCAGTTTCCAGATCCCCACAAAATCATAATTTTCAACTAAATAAGCTTTAAAACTACACAAAATATACCTTATTTTATGTATAATAAATGTGCGATGGTATTATAATTAAAGAAATACTGTGTGTTAAAGAAAAACTGTGTAATAAAGTCGTTTTATTTACCTTCGTGATGGTCGTTGATGGCTTGATGGAATGGATAGCTTTTTGCATAAAATGTCTCAAGGAGCTCTGGGTTGTACGTCTTAGAAGTTGTGCTATTGCAACAGCAACAGATGCAGGCAGACACACTAGAAACATAATTAATAGCTGGTTCCATTGCGTGTATGTTCTCTTCAAATTGTACAGATTGTGCGGGTTATTTGTGGAGCCTGATTGATGGTATATTTTAACCTTGCGGTCGACACTCTGCCTTTGAACTATCAATAAAGTTGAAACGAGTCCAAATTTCACTGTTTTCTATCCATTTTCTCTCCATTTCACTTTCTTTGTTGTCTTGTTTTTTTTCACTTTTGTTTTTTTGTTTCAAGCTCTGTCGTCTCCTTTTCATGTGTGAGTGTGTTTGTGTTTCTGTAACCCCTCCTCTACCACGGATCTTCACCAATCACGTGCGGCTTTAACCGAAGACTGGGGGCGGGGAATAGAGGAGAAAAAAAATCTGGCTGCCATTTTAGGAGCTCCAAGAACCGGCTCGTTCGCGAACGACACATCTCTCATTGTGGCGCTCCGTGTGTTTCCCGAAAAATAGTTCGTATGCCAAGATTATATTCTTGTGAATTTAACGTTCGACAGGCGAAAAGTTCGTTAGCTAAAGCGTTTGTAAGCTGAGGTATCACTGTACTGCCTTTTGAGCCTTCCGCTATCAATGCCTGATTCTGAAATTCACTTCAAGCGTGTTTTGACATCATGGCAATTCTGTTAATGCCAGGCTGGTGAGTTAACTCCAGCTTCCATGTTTTTCCGTTCTCGTTTTGAAGTGCACCATTTCATCTTTGTTCTGTCAGTGGGGAAAAGGAAACGTAGCAGAGATGCATTGCACGTTGCTAGTTGATTGTCAAGAATGGCAATTTTTGAACAAGTCAATGAAAATATGCTGTCAACAACACGGATCTGCCCGACAGTCTGATTCCCAAGTGGAAGTACACAAAAGATGTCTATAATTTCAACCTTCCCAATCATAAAGTGCCTCCAGTTTTGTTGTCTGCGTATTTGGTGCGTTACCGTTTGAGAACAAAGCGAGAGCCTTTGTTGTCACTTCCTGTCAAGGTTAGTTAGGCCTCGGCGTCAGTTCCGACGGACACGTGAAGCTGTGTGATTTTTTTTTTTCTTTTCTGTTGTCGGTTAATGAGACCCCCCACCCTTTTTATGGTCCGCAAATACAACTCAAAGTTCCGTCTGGCGTGATTAAAGGCAGCTCATTATCTGTAACTCGGCTCGGTCTCGTTGAAGCCTTCGCCCAGGACGCCAAAGACTGGATGCAATTGACTCGGTCCCCGTAAAAAGAGAATTTTCACAATCAGGACTCCTCCACCCACTGCCCAAATTGGCTGTGCTCAGCTCCGGTCTGTTAATCTGTCAATCGGATGCACTGGTTGTGAATGCTAATATTTTCTAAAGCTAGGTGGCATACGGCGGTCGCGGTAATTGAGTGGTTAGCACGCTTCGCAGTGCAGAGGTTGTGAGTTCAAGACCTGTCCTGGCAAATTTATTCCGGAATTAAAAATATGACGTAGAGCGCCATTATTGAATTTGTTCAGGTTTTGATTTTTCATGCTTGGGTTCCGATAAAGCGCTAGCCATGGCCTTTGACAATATTTTTTTACTTTTCCACAGGGCAGCAGATTTGACCTTGTTTCCATGTTAGCGCTTTGTTACAGCTTCAACTGTTGTTAAAGCGCTATATAAAGCAATGTGTATGTATTGCATTGTATTTTGGACAGTTGCCCTCATTTCAAGTTCATATAACTCTGGCCCTGTATAATTTAGGAATTAACTTTTTTCTGATGAAAGAACAGTGTCTAAGGTTTCTTAAGGTTTCGCTGGTGTCCGGTAACTTTTTGTCATGAGTTTCAGACACTGTTAAAAGGCTTTGAATTTTAAAGTACAAAGACCATTATTGGCCTTGAAAAGTTTGGATTCTTTTCCGACTTCACATAAAAATGCCTATGGGAGCAATCCCGATTTATTTTCCCAGCGACCCATAACGAGAAGTTCAGACAGTTTTTAGCAGTAATTTCACAGTATATTCTTGTACGCAGGCCTCTGTGGGAGCGCAGATTACCTAATTAAATCCCTCAAAAACATCTCGTTATGGATTGAATTCCTTTTGGTGGTTAGGGGAATCTTAATTAATTAATTGCGCTAATGACCTATTAATGGCGCTGCGACAAGAATTCTAATGAGATGCCTTAATTAAATATTATCTCCGTGTTTAAGCGTTGGGTTTTAATTATTCACATTATATTTTCTCGGGAAGCAATTTAGAGATGGGGGTGTAGGGGGGGTACGTATACCTCAATCGCTGACTCAGTTCAGAAACACTGTTGAAAACATAGCATGTTTATACGGATGCCTTAGACTAATTTTAAATGAACCCAGTCGTATTTTGTGTTTGTGGAACACTTATCGGAACTTGTGTTGCTGATTTTCTACGTTATTTTTGTTGCCTTTGCGCTTTCATAGGTTTTATTGTGTCACATTTCTTGGTTGTCTTGGATTATAATACTGTATTCTGTGACTGATATCCTGTAATGGAGCCCATTTATTTTATAAAAGATGGAGCAATGAATAAAGATGTCGACCGTCACATACAGTAGCTAGCTAGCTTTCTGACCCCCAGACTGGCTGCCATTTGCTTGTTAGTTGGCATGAATAATTAAGAATTTTTGTGTGTGATTCATGAAACTTTAAACATGCATTCGGTAGCTAGATAGCTAGTTACCTAGCTGTCCGACACCTGCGCTCCCATTCGCTAGTTAGTTATGATGAATAAGTATGGATTTTTGTGCGTGGTTCATGAAACCTTAAACATGTGTCCGGTAGCTAGCTAGCTAGCTCGCTGACCACCAATCTGGCTTTCATTCTCTTGTTAGTAGTAATTAATCGGTATGGATTTTTGTGTATGGTTCATGAAACCTTAAACATGTATCCATTAGCTAGCTAGCTGCCCGACAGCTGGGCTGCCATTTGTTTCTTAGTTATGATGAATAAGTATGGATTTTTGTGTGTGGTTCATGAAACCTTGAACATGTATCCGTTAGCTATCTAGCTCGCTGACCGCCCGTCTGGCTTTCATTCGCTTGTTAGTTGTGATGAATAGATATGGATTTTTCAGCGTGGTTCATGAAACCTTAAACATGTGTCCGGTAGGTAGCTAGTTAGCTAGCTAGCTCGCTGCCCGCCAGCTGGGCTGCCATTGGCTTGTTAGTTGTGATTAATAGGTATGGATTTTTGTGCGTGGTTTATGGAACCTTAAATATGTGTCCGTTAGCTAGCTAGCTAACTGCCTGCCAACTGGGCTGCCATTCGCTTGTTAGTTGTGATTAATTGCTATGGATTTATGTGTGTGGTTCATGAAACCTTAAACGTGTGTCCGTTAGCTAGCTATGTAGCTGCCCGACAGCTGGACTGCCATTCGCTTGTTAGTTATGATGAATCTTCTTTTCCTTTCGTCTTTTCCCCTCAGGGGTTGCCACAGCGAATCAATGTCCTCCATCTATCCCGAATGTCCTCCACCTATCCCGTGAGTTATGATGAATAAGTATGGCTTTTTGTGCGTGGTTCATGAAACCGTAAACATGTGTCCGGTAGCTAGCTAGCTACCTCGCTGACCGCCAGTCTGGCTTTCATTCGCTTGTTAGTTGTGATTAATAGGTATGGATTTTTGTGCGTGGTTCATGGAACCGTACATATGTGTCCGGTAGCTAGCTAGGTAGCTCGCTGACCGCCAGTCTGGCTTTTATTTACTTGTTAGTTGTGATTACTAGGTATGAATTTTTATGCGTGGTTCATGGAACCTTACATATGTGTCCGTTAGCTAGCTAGTCAGCTAGCTGCCCGCCAGCTGGGCTGCCATTTGTTTGTTAGTTAAGATGAATAAGTATGAATATTTGTGCATTCTTCATGGAACCTTAAACATGTGTCCGTTAGCTAACTAGCTAGCTAGCTATCTGCCAGCCAGTCGAGCTGTCGTTTGCTTGTTAGTTGTAATGAATAAGTATGGATTTTTGTGCGTTGTTCATGGAACTTTAAACATGTGTCCATTAGCTAGCTAGCTGCCCGCCAGCTTGTCTGTCATTTGCTTATTACTCGTGATGTATAGGGATGGATCTTGATTCATTTCATTTCATTAGGTTGTCTTTCGTCCAAAGTCACTTGTGATAGGCTCCAGCGCACCTGTGACCCCGAACAGGCGAAGTGGCCCGAGACATGATGTCTCCGTGGTGATTGACGGTCGACGTTAAAAATCACCGTTTTAAGTAGGCGACTCCTACTTAAATGGCGATACTTTGGCGCGCGAGTGCCTCTGTTTGAAAATGTATCGAATTACGAACTGTCGCTTGATAATTTGTTGTTGAACCATATTTCCCCTAAAATTGTATTTATATGCTATATTTTAGTCCATCTATGGAATTTGCGCAAGTGAGCTAGGAGACCTTCGCTCTCGTCTGCCTCCTCCCTTATTTCTCCAGGAGGACAAACTGGAAGAGCTCAGTCATCATCCTCATTTTAGCTCAAATTTGGTGGGATCAAAGGTGGCCAGCTGGGCAGGGGCGGGGAGCAGATGGTTGCGTGCTCATGGGGGAGCAGATAGAAGGAGGGGGTGGTGGTCACCCTCAGGTTTTAACACCTCCTCTCCCATGGGTGCTTGCTTTAGTTTGGAGCATGGGGAATTCGTAAGGGGGTGATCCGGTTATGGGGAACTTACCTGAGCTCAGTGGCACCCCCTGTTTCGCTCACATATGGCACAACCACAGGAGTGTCTGACCTGAAGACAATAAATCGCAGAAGAGACGATAAGATGAGCTCAGTAAAATACGTGGATGATAGTGAGGTCTTGTATGCGCAAACTCAACTTTTATTCTCCTTGAATTGATTTACTCCTGAAAATGTTGGGTGTAAATCTGACATATTTGCGTCAGATCTCACTTTTTCATGAAAAAAACGTCCCTAAATTCAAACAAACCGTGAGTTGTGAAGTCAGTGTGCCTCGCAAAACAATCTTTAATCTGCATAAAGGTTTCGTCAGGAGGACGCCGTTAAAGTTAAATAACCATCATTTTGGTATATTATTAATTTTTACTCTATGCACAACTATTATGTATTGGCTAATAATCTAATTGTGACATTTGTTTGTTACATATTTTTATGCTATAGAAAACAAAACGTACACATGTTGTACACATGCATTTTTAGTGGCCCGAGAACGGATTAGAGCATTTAGATGGAGCACGTGTCTCGAGTTACACATTTTGCCGTTGTGAAATGACTTCCACAGTACTGTGCCACAATACGAACATGAATTACACTTTGAAAAACCTAATGTTAGCTTAACATTTTCTTTTTTTGATGATTTCACTTTTGTTTTCAATAGATATACAGACGCTCCCCTACTTACTATCATTCAAGTTACAAACAACGGTACATACGAACATTTTTGTAGTAACAGTCGTAGTATTGTCGTCGTATTGTCCCCAGTTGTAGATGTACATATCTTTATCGAACATATATGTTCTTAAAAGTTTATTTTTAGTACAAACCAATACAGGTTAGTTATACAAGCCTTAAACATACTTATAATAAGCCTTAAAGGACAACTGACACCATTTTTTTATTTCCTAACTGACATCAGAAAAATGTTTTATAGCATCTAAAATACCCAAAATACCCAACTGATATTTTTAGTCAAATGAAAAACACCAATAAAAATGAGTTCAAGTGTCCCAAAACTACTTCAAAATGACCTCAGAAAGTTTCAGTTTCAGTAGGTCCAGCCCCTTTGTTCGTGACGTCACGCCAGGACGTATTGCCTTCCTGTAGAATCAAAACAATGGCTTAAGATTCGGACAAAATGCTTTCTTGTTACACATCCAGTTATGAATATGATTCAAATAGTTCTGAAGAGGAAAGCATACATGTTTGCAATAGATTGAAGAAGTCCTTCCGTGTCATTTTGAGGCGTCTGGACTGCAATGTAGCGTCCCAGAAAATGCACAAGATGGCGCCCAAGTTCCTTTGGAAATGGGCTGATTTGTCTGCTGGGAATTTGTGTCAACTAGTATCAAATAGTAGTCTTGGTGCAACTCACAATGACTCACCATCGCGTTCTTTAGGTGTTTTCCTTCTAATTTCGCCATCAACACGGATCAACACGAAGTTTTCAGACCAAACAAAGTACCCAAAATGCATTGTGTGTCGCTTTCTCGGTCAGTGACGATACCTACCGTGACATCACGGTAGGTATCGTCACCAACTCAAAAACAAGACTTCCTGAATATTCAGTGTGAGTCTTAAAACATAAAATATAGCTATATTCGGTGGAAATCTTTTTAAAATACACTCAGTCGAAGTCATTTGAAGTGATTTTACAAATTACTGACACAACTTGTCCGGCCGTAGCTGTCGGTTGTCCTTTAAACATACACTCCATACAAAATATAGCACTGAAGCAACTTACGAACAAAATCACCTGACGAACGACCATTCGGAACGTATCTCGTTTGTAAATTGGGGAGTGTCTGTACAATTTTCTTTTATAAAAGCATTTTTCTTGATTAAGTACATAAACAAAATGGAGTACCTCAGATAACCTGGAAGGTGAGTCGGGAGTCAGCAAGTAACCAAGACTGCAGGTGCTGGGACAAATTAATCCTCGTCTAAATCAGCTCCGCCTCAACAATCTCAAAGTTCCCACAAAAGGGAGCCTGCTGGGAACGTCAAGTGGTACTTGTGGTCTAGGATTATGACTTTCCGATTTGGTGGCCTTGAGAACCCAAATGAGAAACCCCTTGAATTGTATCCACAAGGGGCAGTAGGTTTTTTTTTTTTTAAACAGGGAACTGTTTTTTTTCCCAGAAATCCCTCTTAAGAAGTCACATTCACCCAGTGGCTAATAGGATCATGATGAGAATAATCTTTGTAAATCTGACATTAAAGAAAATTAAAATAAAATAAAATAAATCTCGGCCTTCAACTTTTTGGTAAATCTTTCTTGAGGGAAAACAACCCCCCCCCCCTCTTATGGAAGGAGAGTCACCTTCCATAAGGACTGTTGGTAACTTAACCTCTGGTGCTGTTCGGTCATGTGCTTCCGCCAGCCGTGGTGGGTGTGTATTATGAAAATAGTGCTTATTATAAGGTTTAATTTTCATAAATTTGACGTTTGTAAGACGAAAAGTTTGTAAGTTAAGGTGTTTGTAAGTTGAGGTCTCACTGTATAAGGGGCACCAGCGTATAAGGCATACCCACAATGAATGGTATATTTTCATTTTTTCCCCATATATAAAGCGCACTGAACGAAATCAAAATCAATATATATTGTATTTTATTTAATACATTGTATTGTATTACACATAATTCCTAAATTTTCCGCACTTATAAGGCACTTCGGATGTCTTGTCGGATTTTGAGAAAAGGGAATGTTTTTCAGTGAGCAATAAGTGTTTTATGATAAATTCTCTTTAAGATACGGTATTTTCCGGTGTATAAGGCATACCCCCTATGAATGGTGTATTTTCAAAGTTTTTCCATATATAAGGCTATCTATTAGCTACCTATCCAGCTTGCTGGCAAGCTGATAGCTGGCTATCTATTGGCTATCTAGCTGGCTGGTTGGCTATATATTAGCGATATATACAGCTGGCTGGCTATCTATTAGCTATCTAACTGGCTATCTATTAACTATCTATTCACCTAGCTAGCAAACTAATAGCTGGCTATCTATTGGCTAGATAGCTGGCTGGTTATCTATTAGCTATCTATCCAGCTAGCTGGCTATCTATTGGCTATCTATCCAGCTAGGTGGCCATCTATTAGATATCTATTAGCAAGTTATTAGCTACCTGTTAGCTATCTAGCTAGCTGGCTGTCTATCTGTTAGCTATCAATCCAGATAGCTAGCTATTAGCTAGCTATTTGGCTGTCTATTGGCTGTCTATTAGCTAACTAGCTAGCTGGCTCTCTATTAGCTATCAAATAGCAAGCTAGCTAGCTAGCTAGTTTCAATCTATTTGAGTTATTCCGGGTTGAGTGAACACTGGCGCGTGTGACTGCCGCTGCTCACTCACAGAAAAACTGATCCAGTGACTGTAAAGTGACCTTAAGTTTTGCAAGGTGCTTATAAATGAAATGTATATTATTATTATTATTATATTATTGTTATTATTATTAGTAGTAGTAGCAGTAGTCGTAGTAGTAGTCATATTATTATTATTATTATTATTATTATTATTATTATTATTATAAGGCACACCGGACTATAAGGCGCATCTTCAATGAATGAAAATTTCCCAAATATATGAAATACATATAAGAAAAATCCAAATATAAGGCACACCACATTATAGGGCGCTACAGTAGAGGTGGGGTTACGTACTACTTCTTCTACAGGTCGTTACAAGACCTGTTGTGGAACTATATTACTTCACATACAAGGCGCACATGCATATAAGGCGCAGGGTCATCAATTGAAGAAAATGAAGGCTTTTGGGTGCGCCTAATAGACCGGAAAATACAGTGTATATATTTCCCCACTGCGGGACGAATAAAGGTATTCTGATTCTGATTCTGATTCAAAACACTTGTGTAAATGCAGACATGTCGAATTGTTTGAGGGTAAAAAACGCAATTTTCGAAAAGTAAAAGTGTATAGCTTATGTGGCGACATCCAAAAAAGTGTCTATCAACCTCCCTGTCCTAATTCAGAAGGAATTCAAAAGAAAATGACAAAATACCCAAATAAATTCATCAAGAAAACTTTATTTCTTCCTCCTTTCGTAACATCATCCATTCTTATTTGTGATGTCACACCTACTATCGTTCAAGCGCCACACGGTCTGTCAGGGCAGATTAGAAGCCGATGCGGGCGAACGTGCGAAGGGATATGGGGAGGTGGGGGCTGGTGCCTCGACAGCCATCGTACAGTATCAATATTGTGACGGCTGAGAAGGCGCTCCGTCCTCACATCTCCTGCGAGCGCAAAGACAATCGAAAAGCCGACGCGTCACGGAAACTGACACCCGAGTCACTTCAAGGAAAACTCTTTCAAGACAAACACAAAAACCTCACCTGACAATCCCGAGTAGAGCCAGGATGAGAAGAAGTCGCATCAAACGGTCGACGGGCGCTTCCGTGTTAACAAAGGGAAATATTCAGTTGCCATTTTCTTTTAGAAAAGTGAAAGGAATTGCCGAAATGACCGAGAAGTGACACGTACTTTGCTCTGGAGGAATGCTTTCTTGTTCGTCCAAGATATTCCGAAACTGAAGCACATTGACAAAAATCGTATAAGGGCCCCTTGTTTTCTGATTTGAGCTCTTTCCGAAATTACAGATAAAATCCAAATTCAATGTGACTCTGAATTCTGCTGTCATCTAAGGCTAAGCTATGCTAACGTCTTTGCAAAACCACAACGATATGTTAAATAATTCGATGAAAAACAAATATGAATGGACCAAGTGAAAAATGCACACCAGCGGCGGTCTTACGCAACTGAAGTGGATCGTCACACAGAAAAAAATGTACAGGAAGTGATTAGTCACCACCTGTGTGGGTTTTCTGCGGGTACTCTGGTTTCCTCTTACATTTCAAAAACATGCATGGGAGGCTGATTAAACAGTGGTAGTTCATTTCTGTGTGCCCTACGATTGACTGGTGACCGATTCAGTGTCCAGCGCCTACCGCATAAATGGGAGGAAACCGGAGTACCTGGAGAAAACCCACACAGGCTGAGGGATAATATGATAAACTCTTCACAGGAGCTGGAATTAAACCTTGCACCTCTGCGCTAACCACATACAAACTTCAAACTGTACAATTTAGAGAATATCATTACATGGACAGAGCAGAAAACCTGCCCCTCCACCCATTTTTAATATGCATATATTTAAATTTTATTTTCATATTTATTAATTGTTCTTTGACTTCTCCCTTTCTTAATGTTGTTGCTGTAAATAGGGAATTTCTGCATTGTGAGACAAATAAGTGTTTTCTTATCTTATATTATCTTAGCTGTTGTTAAAGCGCTATATAAATCAATATGTATAAATCAATATGTATTGTGCCTTATCTTATCTTATGTTAAAGCGCTATATAAATCAATATATATCAATCAATGTGTATAATTCAATATGTATTGTACCTTATCTTATCATAGCTGTTGTTAAAGTGCTATATAAATGAATATGTATAAATCAATATGTAACTTATCTTGTCTGATCTTATATTATCTTAGCTGTGTTTAAAGCACTGTATAAATCAATATGTATAAATAAATATGTATAAACCAATATGTATCAATCAATATGTAGTGTATCTTATCTTAGCTTTTGTTAAAGCGCTATATAAATGAATATGTATGAATCAATATGTATCTTATCTTATCTTATCTTAGTATATTTTAGTTTAGTTTAGGTTTTGTTAAAGCACTATATAAATCAATATGTATAAATGAATATGTATTGTATCTTATCTCAATTTATAAGACTTGAGCATTCGTTGCGAAAACTAGTGGAAATGGCGCAAAGTCGTACACCTGCCATGAAAATCGCAAACAGGAAAAAAAATACAATCAAATAAAAATGGGAATAATCCCAGGGTGATTATAAAATCAGACCCGCCACGGTACAATGACCGCCCATCACTTGGAATTTGAAATGGCCATTTAAAGGCCAGCGGAGCATCCTTGAAAATTAAAGCCAAGCCTAATTAGAGCCCACCAATCTGACAACCCTGCGCACTTTTCAGCCTGGGTGAGCAAAGCGGTCAAGCAAGAGGGAGAGGAAGTTAC
Source organism: Hippocampus bargibanti (assembly GCF_051943395.1). Lineage (NCBI taxonomy): Eukaryota > Metazoa > Chordata > Actinopteri > Syngnathiformes > Syngnathidae > Hippocampus > Hippocampus bargibanti. Next base: position 5,230,941 of record NC_142742.1, on the reverse strand, counting down.
TGAGCGACGGACATGATGCTCCACATGCAAAAAGCAGGAATTGATCAATCCATTTCGAACATTTTCTTTCCACTTTTCGTTCTTATTTACCACCATGGAGCCCCAGAGTGTCTTCCATCCCTCAAGGCCGGTGACCCCTTAACCCCTCACTGTTAAATTAGCCCCTCCCTGACTTCGGTGTTGTGTTAAATGTCAAAAGTGACCTTCCTAATCCCGTCTGGCTGTCAATACAGCCACTCAACCTTACCGATGTACAAAAGCGCCACTTTGCTGGACAAGCGAACGGCGGGCTAATCGAAGATTGGCTAACGTCTACCGTGCCTGAATCTTTATTATTATTATTATTATTATTTTTTTTAATGACGGCACGGACCAGTTGGAGGACTTTCCGGCTGAAACTTTGACTGTCAAAGCGAGCCGAAAATGGAAATGCAAATTCCCGCTGGAGGGATGTAAAAGTGCTGTGGGGAGGTGAAACGAGACACTGTCAAGACAGCTCGCAATGGGCGTGTGTGTGTGTGTGTGTGTGTGTGTGTGTGTGTGTGTGTGTGTGTGTGTGTGTGTGTGTGTGTGTGTGTGTGTGTGTTTGAAACACACACACTCAGCCTTAGGGTCTTTATTTCAATGTAGTGATAGAAAGCGAGAGCCCCCATGGCTAAATCTGTCACAGACCACAACAGGTCGACTGTAACTTTGCCAGAAAACTAAGCCCAATAAGTTTGGTTCGTTGGGCCTTGCATAATAATCGAATTTGGGTTTTTTTCCCCGCCCATTGGTTGACATTTTTGTTCATTTTGAGCATTACAGTCATCCCTCGCTACTTCACAGTTCACTTATCGCAGCTTCAGTGCATCACAGATTTTTTTTCAGCGGAATTTTTTTTTAATTATTAAATTATTTTAATTATTAATGGCATGCAAATGTGCAAACAAACAAAGTAA